>NW_017677635.1:19479-28553 GCF_001879085.1 Nicotiana attenuata
CTTATCAACTCCCCCAAACTTAAGCCTTTGCTTGTCCTCAAGCAAACAAAATAAGACCCACCCCTTAAAGGAAAATCCAAGTAATTCCAGCTATCCTAAAGCAACCTCAACAAGCATCAATTGGGACTAACAATTGCCCTCAATACGAGTGCATCATTAACACATTTAAACTTTGAAAAACCATGGATCAAGTGTGACACAAGAGCATCAAGAGTTGACACATTTCATCACAGAACTTATCTCAATTACATTGGTCATTATGGAACCCAAACTCACACATCCTCAACTCTCCCTAAGCGAACCTCACCTTTTAGAGTATTAACACACAAATCAAGGTTGATGGAGTTTCACTCATCTCTCTCAAGAAGAAGGTCACAAGTCCGGCTCTAGGTACCATATGCTTGCCCCTTATGCAAGTATCCACTAATGTAGGTTTCCTTCAACTCAAGATCCTATAGGGCTTTTGTGGAGTTGTTATGAAGGCTTTTGGGTAAGGGTAGGACATGTTTTTATTCAAGTAGGTTCAATCTTCCCTTAAGCACTTCTTTTGATTCATTTTGGCACAACTCTCTTGACTCTTTTGAGTATTTCACTTCTTTACAAGGGGTTAGAGAGACACATTGTTACTCTTTATGCAATTCAAAACGTTTCTCCTTTTTCTACTTTTTTTTCCACACCTTTTTCACTTTTGTTTTCCTTGAATCCCTTTTTATTCTTTTTCACATTGGTCTTTCTTTTTTTTTCTTTTTTTGTCTTTTCTTTTCTTTCTTTTTCATTGCTTTCCTTTTTCTTTTGCTTTTGTACCTTTTACCACTTTGTTTCCTTTCTTGTCTCTCCCCCCAAACTTAGACATTTGCCATTACTCAAGGGAAGATTTGGGTGCCAAGAGAGGGTAATCATTTAGAACGGGTATAGGCTTGTAACATTGGTTCTTGAAAGAAAAAGGTTCAAGGCTCAAAAGGGTTAACTAGGGATCATCTTTTTGGTAGGCTATGGAATTGTTCAACTTAACATTCGGATCAAGGAGAGCCTATAATCACTTCTCAAGTCAAATTTCACCTAGGATTTCGCCTCAACAAACATTCAGGGCAAGTTCTAGACCATTGGCTCGGGACTTGGACTCACAATTCGATTCCTCACCACACATGCTAGGGGATTGCTAAAGACATCGAGTCAAGGGCCCACAACGACCTTAGTTACGATTCAAGCACATAATGGTCCGAGAAGACCACATGATAATTGTTTGGTCAAAGCAAGAGTCTCAAAGCCACGACTTTCACCATCCTAAACACAACATTATGTCTTTGACCATGGGATCAAAGGCAAATGTGCTAGGCCCAAGTGAAGCTTTGCTTGAGGTACCCTTAACTACAACTATCAAAAACAAAAGAAATATCAAAGAAACGGACTCAAACCCTTAAGAAGGTTGTCACCCCATCCATCATCGGGAAGAGCCACCCGGTTCACACAATATTCCACCCTTGGAAAGAACCGTGGCCTTAAGAAAACCAAGGGCTTATTGGAAGCGTCAAAAACAAAACCAAAGGCTACGAGTCTAACTATAAAGCTAAAAATGAAAAAATTTTGCGAAAAAAGAAAATAGAATGATCATTTACAATAGGGAATTAGAATATACAAACGGGGGATGAATATATACAAAATGTAATGTAACTTTATATACAAACCAAAATAGAAGATAAAAAGTACTGAATGTAAAGTTATATACATACCAAATAGAAAATCAACCAAAAGGAACAAAAACTGAGTCAAATATGTACACTCATCCAGATAGTCAAAAAAAAGTAGAGCGCACCCCCACGAATAAAAGCTGGCATTGTCCCCAATGCCAACTATCAAACTAAGCATCAAAATAAATCAGAAGAAAGGATATAGGGGCTCCCTAAGCCTGGTCCGTCTGCATGGGATCATCTGTGGTCCCCAAGTCCTCCGTATGTGCGGGAGCCTCAAACTGGATCCCGGCCTCCTGCTGCTCAACTACTGGGACTGAGACCTGTTCCTGGACCGGCTGGATGACAGGTGCATCCTGAGGCAAAGTGGAGGGGGCCTCCTGTGGGACTGCACCTCAATAACTGCATCCGCTGTGCTGGGGAGCTTCCTCTTCTTCCTGGGCTGCCTGGGTACCTGCTCCTTCTGTGGCTGTGGCATTGGTGCTGCTGCTAGAGGGGCTGGATCCCCAAATAACAAGTCTAAAGGCATCTGGTCTGCCAATAACTTGTCCACATCTTTCCGCAGCTCTTTCACAGACTCTTTGGACGCCCTTGACCTCCTCATCTTTTTGTGCTCTTTGGCAAGCTCCTTCAGAGCCTTGCCATGGGAATCCACCGCTGTAGCCAAAATAGCCTGTGTCTTCAAATCCTTTCCTGGTTCTCCAGGAGCTTCTTGAAAGTGTCCTAAATGTATTTAGGAATTTGAGCAGGTTGAGGTGCAGATTGGGTCTGAATGGTAGAAGACAATGTGGACAACTTGGATGTCGCAGCTGACATCCAGTTGTTCAGGCTAGCCAATGTCTGACTCAACTGATGGGCAGTGAATGGATGAGTTCTAGAGGATGGCACTCCCGGTCCAGCTGAAGTACTGGGACCAGCAGAAGAAGAAGGTCCTGGAGGCAAGTCTACTCCTAGAGTGGCAGCAGGCTCGGTAGAAGGCTCTACTGCAACTGGCTCCTCAGACTGGCCAGTTAGGGTAGAGAAGGTGGCTGGTAGTTCTTGGATTTAGGGTTGTCCGGACCCTGCATACTGTACCAAGAATAGGGAGCCACAGGCTTGGTCTTGACATCATGTCTCCTCTTCTCCACCTCCAGGTCCCGGAAATACATTGATAAGGTGTTGGGAAAAGGATAATTCCTGTCATGCTCTTGCCCCACCGCAGAAATCACATGGGACATCACATTGCCCACGTTGATAGGGTACCCGGCCATAATAGATGCAACAAGAACCGCTCGGATAAGAGGAATAGTCTGATCGTAGGTAGACGGGTCAGGGCGACTGCATACAAATGTCAACCACCCTTGAGCCTCAAAGTTGAATGTCTTCCTGAAAATTTTCTTCCCTGCTTGCAACCACTCTGGCACAGTACCTGAGATTGCCAAGTACTGGGCCAACCGAGGACGGACTTCCTCACCCATTGCTAACTTAGCCAAATAAAGGGACTCATCTTCATCACGGAACCCCAAATACTCATTTAAAGACCTCCCATCAAACATCAATGTTTTATCTTGAACTTTGGTCACCTTAGTGTCTTTGACAATGTGAGCTACATTGGAGTAGAACTCCCTGACCATGTGCTCGTTAGCATCGATGCACTTCTCCATGAAAAACTCCCAGCCCCATCTAGTTTTGAACTCCCTCTGCACGTTCGAGTTGTGGGGTAAAAGGTCAGTGCCAATAAAACTTCTCTCCGGTATCAACTTCCTCACCGGCCACCACTCCCTAAACTTGTGAAATGCCACTTGACTGACAAATCGATCTTCCCAGACTTCACGTTTTCTAAATCGTTCAATACCCCCAATCTGAGGCTCACCTCCCTCATCTCTGCCTGCACTCTCCCCAGATAATGAAGCTGTGGGAGAGGTGGATTATTGCCCACTACCGGCTGCGGACTCGTCAGAAGAATCCGAGACTACGGACACTGGTCTTTTGGAAGTGGGTGATGGTGGAGGGGTATAAACTAGGTGGAGGGAGTCAGTTACATGAGTTGGGACTGAATCGGAGGAGATGTCTTTGGAGGGCACATACTCACTCCCCGACGAATGCGAAGCAGCCTTATCAGCAGCTTTTATCAATTTTCAGGTTCTTTTTATGTTTTCCCTAGCCTGGGGAGTGAGTTTTGCAATTCTCTTTCGTTTACCCCCTCGGGAGGAACCACCTCTCCCAGGTTGTTGTGATTGTTTGGCACCCCTTTGTTTAACCATTATCTGCAAAGATAAGCATCTAACATTGTTAGTTTAAGCACATGCAGTGAAACCGGTGAATGAAATAGATTGCAGAGATAATTGCAGTACACAGTTGCAGAACTTGTTGCAGAACTTAGCACCGCGGACCGCACAAAAGTGACCGCGGTCCGCGCTGGGCAAAGGCCCAAAATTACCACTCTCTGAATCTCCCACCGCGGTCCGTACAAAAATGCAACGCGGTCGCGGTGAGCCAGCGCGGACCGCACAAACAGCAATGCGGCCGCGCTGGAGACTTTTATCTTTCAATCACAAAAGCACCGTGGTCCGCACAAAATTGCAACACGGACCGCGTCAGGGAAGCGCGGTCGCGCAAAAGTGACTGTGGACCGCGCTGAGCTAGGGTTTACGGGTACTAAGTTAGGGGGCATTTTTGTCATTCTTGTTCAAGTTTTTATACCTACTTTGTCCCTACTCAGTTCACCCATGGTTAAGCATATTCAGTGCATTACCCTAGTTTTAAACTAACCTAAACTAATAGTTAAATAAAAAGAAGAAGCTAAACTACTGAGCAAGCCATAAAAAATGAAAATAAGAAATTAATTAATCACAAATGCATGAAATGTTACCAAGTTTGTGAAGATTGAATGCAACTAGTCCAAGCAAGTCAGAAAAGATGGTCTCAGAAGAGTGATGAACTATACAATATAGCTCTGGGTTTTCAAAATGAGAAAGGGTAAAATGAAACCCTTGGGCCCTATTTATAGAAAAAACTGTGGGCCCCTTACTCACCTACCAGCGCGGCCGCACAAAAGCGACCGCGGACCGCACTGGGTTTCACTATGTGAAGTTTTAGAAGGCAACCTTGGCGCGGCCGCGTTAAAGTGTACCGCGGACGCGAAGGTCCACCGCGGCCGCACTAGCAAACTTCAGAGACTACAAAATTTTTTCCTTTGTTTTGCACTGCTTCAACACAATCCCTGCAACATCTCATAAACAATTAGCTCAAAAATCCTAAGCTACAAAGAAAATCAAAGAGAAAGAAAAAGACATGGTTGCCTCCCAAGAAGCGCCTGATTTAACGTCGCGGCACGACGCATGTTACCAACACATCACTTCAAATGAATGAGTGCCACCACGTGGCTGTCATCAAACTTCCCCAAATAATGCTTGACTCGATGCCCATTGACCTGGAAAACTTCACCATTCTTGTTCTTGAGATCAAGAGCACCAAATGGGGTCACGAACACAACTTCAAATGGCCCACTCCACTTTGATTTGAGCTTTCCCGGAAACAGACGTAACCGGGAGTTGAAAAGAAGAACCATATCACCAACTTTGAATTCCTTTTCCCGAGCATATTTGTCATGAAGATACTTCATCTTGTCCTTATACAAGGACGAGCTGGAGTAGGCATGAAATCTAAACTCATCAAGCTCATTAAGTTGCTCAACATGGAGATTCGCTGCAACATCCCATTCCAAGTTCAACTTTCTCAAGGCCCACATAGCTTTGTGCTCAAGTTCCACTGGAAGATGGAAAGCTTTCCCAAACACCAACCGATACGGAGACATACCAATTGGGGTCTTGTAAGCCGTCCGGTACGCCCATAAGGCGTCATCCAACTTTTTCGACCAATCGGTCCTATTAGCATTGACCGTCTTGGACAAGATACTCTTTATTTCTCGGTTGGAGACTTCCACTTGAACACTAGCTTGAGGATGATAGGGGGTGGTCACTTTGTGATTTACTCCATACTTGGAAAGCAACGAATCAAAAGCCTTGTTGCAAAAGTGAGACCCCCCATCACTAATGATAGCACGAGGGGTGCCAAACCTTGTGAAGATACTCTTTTTCAAAAATGCCACAACACTCCGGGCTTCATTGTTGGGTAAAGCCACGGCTTCAACCCACTTCGAGACATAGTCCACCGCCACGAGAATATAAGTGTTCCCACAAGATCTCACGAAAGGACCCATGAAATCGATGCCCCAAACATCAAAAATATCCACCTCGAGAATCGTATTGAGAGGCATCTCATCCCTTTTTGAAATTCCGCCCGCTCTTTGGCATGCATCACATCTCTTTACCAAGTCACTAGCATCTTTAAACAAAGTCGGCCAATAGAAACCGCAACTTAAGACCTTTGAAGCTGTCCTCACCCCTACATGATGGCCACCATAGGGGGATGAGTGACAAGCCTCCAATATGCTCAATTGTTCACCTTCCGGGACACACCTCCTAATCACACCATCTGTGCAAATTTTAAACAAGTACGGATCATCCCAATAGAAATCCAAACTATCCCGTTTGATTTTCTTCCTTTGGTTAGAAGAGACCTCTCACGGGACAATTCCGGTCACAATGAAGTTGGCGATGTCCGCGAACCATGGCATGTCACACATTGACACGGAAAGAAGTTGCTCATCGGGGAATGTATCATTTATCTCAAGGCCGTCACATGGCCTCCCTTCTTCCTCCAACCGGGACAAATGGTCCGCCACTTGGTTCTCACTTCCCTTCCGGTCCACTATTTCTAAATCAAATTCTTGAAGAAGTAACACCCATCTCATCAATCTTGCCTTGGAATCCTTCTTGGTCATCAAATACCTAAGGGCGGCATGGTCTGTGTGCACAATCACCTTGGCCCCCATAAGATAAGGCCGAAATTTCTCCATGGCAAAAACAATGGCCAATAACTCCTTCTCCGTCACCGTGTAATTTCGTTGAGCTTCATTCATAGTCTTACTTGCTTAATACACGGGATGAAACATTTTGTTAACCTGTTGACCTAACACCGCCCCTACCGCAACGTCACTTGCATCACACATTAGTTCAATGGGCAAACTCCAATTAGGTGTTGTGATGATAGGAGTTGTGGTCAACTTGTTCTTTAAGAGTTCAAAGGCCTCCACGCATTTTTCATCAAAAACAAATTTGGCATCTTTCTCTAGCAATTTGCAAAGTGGATTCACAACCTTCGAGAAATCTTTTATAAACCGCCGGTAGAACCCGGCATGCCCAAGAAAACTCCTCACCCCTTTGACAGAAGTGGGAGGAGGGAGCCTTGAGATCACCTCGATCTTAGCTTTGTCTACCTCAATCCCATGCTTAGAAATCTTGTGACCCAACACTATACCTTCTTCGACCATAAAATGGCATTTTTCCCAATTGAGAACAAGGTTAGTTTCTTCACATCGAGCCAAGACTCTATCCAAATTTACCAAGCATTCATCAAAAGAGTCACCAACTACACTAAAGTTATCCATAAAGACCTCCAATATATCTTCCACCATGTCGGTGAAAATAGCCATCATGCAACGTTGGAAGGTCGCCGGAGCATTGCACAACCCGAATGGCATCCGGGAAAAAGCAAATGTACCATAGGGGCATGTAAAAGTGGTCTTCTCTTGGTCTTCCGGGGCAGTTAAGATTTGATTGTAGCCCGAGTACCCATCCAAAAAGTAATAGAAAGCTCGCCCCGCAAGGCGATCAAGCATTTGATCGAGAAATGGCAAGGGGAAATGATCCTTGCTGTCACACCTCCTTTTTTGCTACACCCGCGAGGGTGCAAAGGAGTTTTTCCAATTAAAGGACAGTCGGAACGAGATTTATTATTAATATTCAGAGTCGCCACTTGGGAGATTAATGGTGTCCCAAGTCACCGGTTGAATCCCGATCCGAGGAAATTATGACTCTGTTAACAGTCCGCGAACCAGAAATCCGAGTAAGGAATTCTGTTAACCCGGGAGAAGGTGTTAGGCATTCCCGAGTTCCGTGGTTCTAGCACGGTCGCTCAACTGTTGTATTTGATTTTATCTGATTTCAAAACATATTCTAACCTATGTGCCTTTTATTAATAAACCGCTCTTATTTTTATTTTTAATAAGAATTGCAACATCGTGAAAATGCGTCTCGGACCACGTCGCACCAGTGCACCCGTGGTTTTTGACACATTTCAACTTTGTTGGGATTTGGATTTGAGTCACATAAATGCGCACTCAAGTTTAGGAAGGTAATGTTATTAAAGTGCGCGCCTAAAGAGACTAGCGCGTTATTATTTTGGGGAAGGCCGTGAAATTCGCTAAACGGCCCATCCCGAATTCTAATTATTTTAATATAACCATTTATCGAGGGCCCCGCAATTTGTGCATTTTTTATTTGGCGAGGCTCGTCTCATTTATTATTTAAAGGGATATCCTAAAAGGTCTTAAAATTCTCCTATTGATGGTGATTTCTACTTTTCGATTTAATCTCAATGCCATTTGACAGAGCAGCCCAACACAGGCAACTGCTAGCTTCTCGTAAATTAGGCCAGTGAAAGAAGGCCCAATTAAAATTTCCTCGCAGCTACTGAATACACTAGAGTTCGAAACTGGGCAGAGGCCCCACGTAGTAACCAAACGGTCCCCATTAACCCCAAAGCATCCTAAATAATTCTGTGCCATTTTCCACTGCATTTTTACCTCAGGTTATACATTTCACTTTTGCAACTACTGCTGACTTCTACTTTAGATCCTCATTTATTCAATTCACAACAATAAGATAGATTAGCAACTCTATTACACAACTCACCATAGGATATTACTCATTTGATTCCAATTTCATGCTCAGGTTGATTTATTTATTACTGGTGAGTTCCTAAATGTTCCTAAAGGTGAAAATTCAACTAGAAACGTGATCTTGGTAAACACAAAACAAACTAATTATTTTCAGCTTGATTCAAACTAACTTTATTAAATGAGCATTCAAATAATCCGTGATTTTAAAAAAAACAACTGAACTACTGAATTTGCTACTAGAGAAATGTTATCATGCTGGACTCAAACAAAGGCCCATATATGAAACCTCGAACTCATTTTCATGCTTCAAGCTAATTTCTGATTTCAAAAGTTAAACTACGCGATCAAACCACACTATATCAAAATGTATGACCATCATTAATCTATTAGGCCAAACAGTCCACAGTCTGTCTCATTTATACAATATAAGCACGAATTAGAAATAAACCTAAACAAATACAAGCCAGCTACTACCTATTCAATTATTTCAATTCAACCACAAATTTCTCAGGAGACACAGGGAAGAATATTTCATTTCATCATTTACTTCACAGCTTCATCAAAATGTGATTCGAATGTGTACCTGGGAATCAAATGACAGC
>NW_017677636.1:0-28539 GCF_001879085.1 Nicotiana attenuata
AGTACCTAAGTAACCACGGTACAACGGGTAACCCGTTACGTAAAACTTAACGGGTTAAGGGTAACGGGTAAAACGTTACCGGTTTTAACCGGTAAACCCGGAAGGTAACCTTCCGGAAAACGGTTTTAAACCCCGGTTTTTAACCCCCGTTTACCGAAAGGGTTAAAAAACCGGGTTTAAGTTTTAACCGTACGTTTACCACGTTTTACGTCCGTTACTTTACGTTTTATTACGTAACGGTTTAAACAAAACCGTTATTAGTACGTTTACCTTAAAGTAAATAAGACCAGTTTACCCGAGTTAAAACGTTTTAAACGTACGAAACGGTTTAAAACGTAAAATTTATTAATTTAAGTTTACGTTTTTACCGAAACCCCCGTAAAAAAATTTAAAAGTTTAAAAGGTAAAGTAAGTAGGATTTAGGTAAAATTTAGTTTTAGTGTTACTACTTACGTTTAACGAATTATACTAAATAAAGTTGGTTAGTACCGTAAGTTACGTTAGTTAGTTGTAGTAGTTAGTTTTTGGTGCGTAGATATATGGTACTATCCGTTAGGCTTAACTACTGAATGTCATCTGTGCTTCTGGTTTCTTGGTAGAGTCGGGTTGGGGAGGGTGGGGGAGTCGATGGGAGAGATTCTCGTGTGTTCTAGTATATCCTCCGGTGTCGCTTGGAGATTAGTCAGCTCGAGTTCGAGCTTAAACTGCAGGTCCTGAAAAAGGACATGTACATGGCTCTTAGTGAGCAATAGGGCAGGCTCTTAAAGACCTCCCGATTCTCCAGGCCGAGCTGGAGAAAACTCAAAAAGAGGCCTCAACCCTGAAACGGGAACATGCCGACCTGGTTGAGAAGGTAAAGGTCTTTGAAGCTAAAAACGAGCAGCTAGTCATGGAGACTAATAACACAACTTCGTAAGTCCAACAGAAGATAGACCTGATCGACCAGATGCGGGCTGAGATGGACGAGGTCAAGGCCACAACCGAAGTGTGGAAGGGCAGGATGGAATTGCTGACTTCGGAGAAGGAAGCGGCAAAGGCGAAGCTGGCATTAGTTGAGAATCAACTTTGGGTGGCGAATGACAAAACTAATAAGTGGTCTCGGCTAAATGATGATCTCCAAGCACAACTGAGCTCAGCCATCACGGAATGGGATGCTCTCGAAAGAGAATATAAGGCATTGAGGTCCAAATTGGATACGACCTCTGTTGATGCTGAGGAAATGGTAGCCCAGTACAAGTCCGATGTGGAGGCAGTCGAGACCCACTTAAGGACAAAGACTAAATGCGTAAAACAGCTTTCTCAGAGAGAGACCCTCGGGGAGATTCACGCCCGAGGTTTATACCTATTGGTCAAGCTTCAAGAAGCTAGGAGGCTCGAGGCCGAGGAAAAAGAACTCTACGAGCCTGAGTGTCCCGAAGGTTATGGAGGTTTTGTGGGTTCTGAGGGCTCCGAAGGTTTTGGCGACGAGTCGGGCCCCGGTGAAGACCAGGTGTACGTGCCTTAGTATTTTTCTAGTTTTTCTTATGTATACTTTTTTTGTTTATTTCAAAGCTGTTCTATCGGGCCCTTGTAAATATATTTTGGAATATATGAAATTTTTTCTCTTTCTGGCAATAATGTGTCTTTATTTTTCCAGCATCTTCTTGCAATTTCTATTTGTGTATTGTTTTTGATACCTTAGCATACAATCATATGTAGTTTTGGAGCATTCGCTTTTTGGAGGTTCGAACGAAACCCAGCCTTGGTGCAACTCTGTTTGCTTGTGACTTCGAACCCTCGGTGGGACCGGATGTTTTCAAGATGCTTAAGTGTTTTTAGACGATGTTTTTGCCGAGGATAACCTTTTAGTTGGTTTCGAATTTTCATAAGGACCTTACTTTCTAGTTTCGGAATTCGGACGTCTCCGAGCCATTTTTAGGGTGGCCATAGCCTTTTATATTTGGGTATCGCCTAATAGGTTTTGGTGCCTCAGGGATTCGACAGTCTGGGTCACCCGAGCATTCATCGAGTGATAGTCCTCGAGTAGGGGTAGCCCATAAGCTCGATAGTTCCGAGTAGGGATAGCCCATGGGCTTTTAGGATTCGGGATCAAAGAAACAAAATACGTAGTGACAAAGTGTAAAGGAAGCGGGAATTTCTCTAGTTTCTTGGTGTGCAATGTACATGATTGAAAGCGGATAAAACCTTGTGCCACGGCTAGGGTGGACTATGTGGGCAAGATTCATATGTCCGTTAGGCTCTTATAATGAATCTTAACCACCAAGCCTTAGCTTTTAGTACAAAAAGTTTTTTTCCTTTGCTAAAGACCTTAATACGAGGGTGATGGCCCCAGTATTCGAGATCGAACTCGTGAGGGCTAAGCAAAACGATCATCGACTTCGGTTTGACACTGGTCTTCAAATCTAAGTTAGCGCGCTTTACTGTTGCCTCGTTAAAAACCTTGCTGGAACACCCACTTCGGGACAAAATCGATTCAAGGAAAAAAGAGTGCAACACGTGCTTTCAGACCTAATAGCCACATCCGTCCTTGTCTGGTTACCTGCATACGTTAGTCCGATATATAACATGATTAAAAAATAATTGAGTTCTTACCTTAGCAGTAGTACCGTTTTAAGTGCGTCACGTTCCAATTGTTCGACAATTGTACGCCATTTCCCGCTGAGAGTTTTGCGAGCCTTTGTTGATTTTCCCGACAACTCGATACGGTCTTTCCTAGATCGGTCCCGGCTTCTCTTCGTTCGGGTTCCTGGTTTGTAATGTTACTTTCCTCAACACCAAGTCCCCGACTTGAAAGTGTCCTAGTCTAGTTCTCAGTTTTAACACATTTCTATTCGTTGTTTCTGGGCGGCCAAACGGACCAGGACGGCCTCCCACCTTTCATCCTATAGTTCTATGCTCGTGATCATGGCCTCGCCGTTTGGATCTTTGGTAGCATACTGGAACCTGAGGCTCGGCTCTCCCACCTCGACTGTATCGAAGCTTCAGCTCCGTAGACCAAGGAAAATGAGGTGGCTCCAGTACTAGACTTCGAAGTCGTACGGCATACCCACATGACTTCGGTCAGGATCTCCCTCCATTTCCCTTTCGCGCCGGTCAACCTTTTTTTCAGGATTTGAAGTATGGTCTTGTTTGTTGATTCTGACTGCCCGTTCCCACTAGGGTAATAAGGTGTTGATAAAATCTTCTTGATCTTGTGATATTCGAAAAATTTATTCACTTTGCATTCGACGAATTGCTTCCCATTGTCGTAAACGATCTCGGCTGGTATCCCAAATCGACATATTATGTGATCCCAGATGAAGAAGATGACTTCTTTCTCCCGGACCTTTTTGAATGCTTGAGCGTCTACCCATTTGGAAAAATAAGTGGTCATAAACAGTACGAATTGAACTTTACCGGGTGCCCATGGCAGAGGATGGACGATGTCCATTCCCCACTTCATAAATGGCCATGGGGACAAAATCGAGTAGAGCATTTCTTCTGATTGATGGATCATCGGGGCGTGTCTTTGGTAATCGTCGCATTTCCATATGAAGTCCTTCGCATCTTTCTCCATTTCGGTCATAATAGCTGGCCCTAATTAGTTTCCAAACCAAAGATTCTGCCCTCGAATGGTTCCCACAAGTGCCTTCGTGGACTTTTCTCAAGGCATACTCAGTCTCTCCTGGTCCGAAGTATCTAGGTAGCGGGCCGTCGAAGGTTCTCCTACATAATGCCCCTTCGACCAAGCTAAATCTGGCAGCCTTGGTATGGAGGGCTATCGATTCTTTGGATTTGAGAGCAATTTTCCGGTCTTCAAGTAATTTATATACTTGTTCCTCCAATTCCAAGTTAAACTCATTGAGTTTACTTCGGTGTGGCCTTCTTCTATCACAGACTTCATGAGCTGCACTAAGTTAGCCAAAGCTTCGACCGACGACCCCAAGTTAGCCAAAGCTTCGACCTCGCTGTTCTGATCTCGGGGTACGTGCTGTAGAGTCCATTCCCTAAACTTATGCAGCATTTATTGTAATTTGTCTAAGTACCTTCGCATCCGTTCTTCTTTTACTTCGAACGTCCCGTTAACTTGATTTATCACGAGGAGGAAGTCGCACTTAGCGTCGATCACTTCAGCCCCAAGGCTTTTAGCCAATTCAAGACCTGCAATCATGGCCTCATACTCGGCCTCATTGTTAGTCAATTTCACAGTTTTATTAGATTGCCTAATTACCTTTCCTGTAGGTGGTTTCAATATGATCACAAGCCCGGATCCCTTCGTGTTTGAGGCATTGTCCGTGAAAAGGGTCCAGATTCCCGAAGTGGTCCCCGAGGTTAACAGTAGTTCCCTTTCGACCTCGGGTACTAAGGCCAGCGTAAAGTCAGCCACGAAGTCTGCCAAAATCTGAGATTTTATGGCTGTTCGGGGTCGATACTCAATATCGTACCCGCTAATTTTTATGGCCTATTTGGTCAATCGGCCCGATAGCTCGGGCTTGTGCATGATGTTCCTTAGCAGGTAAGAAGTAATGAAACATATGGGGTGGGATTGAAAGTATAACTTTAGCTTCTTGGAGGCGCTTAGCAAAGAGAGCGCTAATTTTTCCAGGTGAGGATACCTTGATTCGGACTCACCTAGAGTAAATAGGGAATTGCATACCTTTCTCCTCCCGAACTAAGACTCCACTTCCCGCCACCTCGTAAACCGCCAACTAGAGGTACAATAGTCTGTCTGCCTTTAGAGTGTGCAACAGGAGCAGACTCAATAGGTACCGTTTGAGTTCTTCAAAAGCTTGATGGCGTTCCGAGGTCCAAGAGAAATTATTCTTCTTTTTAAATAGTGAAAGGAATTGATGGCTTTTATCTGAGGACCTCGAGATGAAACGGTCCAGGGCGGCTATTCGCCCGGTCAGTCTCTGAACGGACTTGACAATTTCTACCATAGTGATGTCCTCTATGGCTTTGATTTTTTCGGGGTTGATCTCGACTCGATTGGATACTATGGACCCGAGGAATTTTCCTGATCCGACCCCGAATGCGCACTTCTCTGGTTCAGCTTCATATTGTATTTCTGCAGTATGTCAAAGGTCTCTTGCAAATATTTCAAATGGTCCTCTGCTCGCAGGGACTTGACTAATATTTCGTCAATATAAACTTCTATTGATTTTCCTACTTGTTCTTCGAACATCTGGTTTACTAGGCGTCGATAGCTGGCACCGGCGTTCTTTAATCCAAACAACATTACATTATAATAGTAGGTGCCAAATTTAGTGATGAAAGAAGTCTTTTCTTGATCTTCCAGATTTATCCGAATTTGGTTATACCCGGAATAGGCATCGAGAAAGTTGAGTATCTCATGCCCGACCATTGCGTCGATCATCTAATCGATGTTAGGCAAAGGGAAAGAATCTTTAGGGCATGCCATGTTTAGATATTTGTAATCTACACATATTCTTAGCTTACTCCCTTTTTAGGTACTACCACTACGTTAGCTAACTCTCCGGGTATTTAACTTCCCGGATGAAACCTATTTTAAGGAGTTTGGATACCTCGTTCTTGAAAAACGCATGCTTGACCTCGGACTACAGCCTCCTCTTCTGCTTAACCGGATGGAAATTCGGGTCTAAACTCAGCTTATGAGTGGTTACATCTAGTGGGATCCATGTCATATCAAGGTTGGACCAAGTGAAACAATCTATGTTAGCTTTAAGAAAATCAATGAGTTTTTTTCTGAGCTGCGGGGTTAACCTCGTGCCCAGGTATACCTTTCGTTCCGGTAGGTGTTCGATTAGTAAAACTTGCTCCAACTCCTCGGCCGTTGATTTGGTGTCATTAGTGTCATCAGGAGCTATGAACGATCTTGGGACTCCGTAATCTTCCTCTTAGTTTATTCCTTGTTCCTCTGGTTTGATTGAGACCGACATCAGTGATTGCTATTAGTTTTTCCTGGTCGCTCCATGTTCCTGACGTCGAAACTGCGCGCACTAGGATTACCTCGTCGACTGTGAACATCTCCTTTGCAGTTGGCTACTCTCAGTAGACCGTTTTGATTCCTCCCGGTGTAGGGAATTTCAATGCCTGGTTCAAGGTCAAGGGTACCGCCCTCATATTGTAAACCCATGGCCTTTCAAATAGAGCGTTATACCTCATGTCCCTTTTGATCAAGTAGAACTTTGTCTCTTGGGTCGTCCAAGCAGTGTTCACCGGCAGGGTTATCTCCCATTTAGTGGTTTCACGTGCCATGTTAAATCCGTTCAACACCTGGACTGCCGGTACTATTTGGTTCTATAACCACAACTGCTCTACGACCCTCGATATGATGATGTTGGTCGAGCTACCTAGATCAATCAACACACGTTTAATTTGAGATTTATTGACAAACACTGATATTACTAGCGCATCATTATGAGGTTGTACGATGCCCTTGGCATCCTCGTCGTTGAATGAAATGGTTCCCTACGGGACATAATCTCGGGTGCGTTTTTCCCTTGTGATATATACTTTAGTCGGCTTTATTATTGGCCCTTGGGGAACATCGACCCCTCCAATTATCATGTTGATGATGTGCTGAGGCTCCTCTTATTTGGTCTATTTGTTGGCGTCCCTATTCCTGAAGTGGTTTTTGGCTCGATCACTCAGAAATTCTCGGAGGTGCACGTTATTGAACAATCGGGAAACTTCTTCTCTCAATTGTCACAATCATCGATCCTGTGGCCATGAGTACCATGATACTTACACATCAAGTTAGGATCTCTTTGGGTAGGGTCGGACTGCAATAGTCAAGGCCACTTGGTTTCCTTGATGTGCCCAATGGCTGATACGATGCTGGCAGCATCAACGTTGAAGTTATACTCTAATAACCTTGGCGCCTCCCTATCCCCAAGCGGCCTGTCGAAACCATTTTTGCTCATCAGACCTCGGATACTAAGCCCTCGATCGCCTCTCTTTTTGTTCCTTGTGGGGTGATGCCCGGACCTATTTCCCCTTCGATCCGCATTATATGGTTGGTACCGATCCCATACCGGCGTTGGCTCATGATCGACGACTCTCTTAGACCTGTCATCGGCCCTGACGGGATAAACAGACCCAGAAGGGGCTCCGAGTTGGTCGTCCTTGACTCTAATCTTTGATTGGTACCTGTTGTGGACGTCAGCCCAAGTTACCGCCGGGAACTCTACAGAATTTTGTTTTAGCTGTTGTGAAGCCAAGGAGCTTCGAGGGTTAAGTCCTTGAGTGAATTCCTGAACAGTCCAATCATCTGCAACCAGAGGTAGATCTATCCATTCCATCTGGAACCTTGACACGAACTCCCTGAGCATCCGTTATCTCTTTGTTTAACCTTGAAAAGGTCCGACTTTCTGGTCTCGACCTTGATGGCCCGGCATGTGCCTTCACAAAAGCATCTGCAAGCATAGCAAACGAGTTAATATAATTTGGGGCAAGTTGTGGTACCATATCATCGCTCTTTTTGTCAAAGTCTCCCCGAACTTCTTCAGTAACACCGACTCGATTTCATCATCTTCCAAGTTGTTCCCTCTGATGGCGCATGTACAGGAGGTCACATGATCATTCGGATCGTGGTTCCGTTATATTTTAGACTATCGGGCATACGAAACCTCTTTGGGATCGAATTTTGTGCCACGCTCGGAGGGAAGGCTTTTGGATAAATTTCTTGGAATCCGGCCCTTTGAATATCGGGGGTGCTCCCGGATTTGATCGACCCTAGAATTGTATTTTTCCACCTTCTTCTCATTGAACTCAATTTTCTTCTCACTTGATTCCACTCGCTTCGTTAATGCTTCAGGCATTTTCATTATCTCGAGGTTGACCCCGGGATTAGCTTCACCCGGTCTCTTGGTGGTTTGTTCGTTTCTTCGGGTGCTTTCCTGGGATTGTTCGGGCTCGACCCTGCTAGGGGCGTGACCTTGATTCTGTAGCTTTGCTACCGCTGCTTGTTGAGCCTGCAACATTTCGAAGATTAGCTGCAGACTTACCCCATCACCTTCGCCTTCGGGTGCTTCTCGAGTTGTTGGTCTGGGTCCTCTGCGAACACTGTTTTCGGGATCAGTTGGCAGATTGACGTTGATAGTCACCTGTGAGTTGGCATCGATGGGATCAGCAACTGGGACTCCGTTGGGATCAGCAGGGGGCACCTCATTGCTAGGCACCAGATTATTGTTTTCGCCATGATGGCCAGACTCAGAGTCAACGCTCAAGTGGGCAGATTGAGAAATTGACATTTTTAAGCTGACCTGAAATTAAGACTTAAAAAAAAAACAAGCGTAAAATAAAGTGTGTTATGGAGATTTGTATCAAACCACCACTATTGTCCTTAGTCCCATGGTGGGCGTCAAATTGTTTACCCTTAAAATGGATAACAATTAAATTTTTATGTGATTTTAAGGATATGTGGATTGATTCAACACACATAATCAAGAATATTAGATAAACGAGTTAAAGACAAAATGAATAATCAAACCAAATGTAATGTTACGGCCCAGCTCGAACTTAGGTTGAACAGTAGTTTTGCCCTCGATCAGTCCCTTAGTTCGAAGCCAATTGTGAATGAAGAACAAATAGTGAAGTAAGAACTTTACAATAGCTAGAAAGTAGAAAAATGAATTTGTATTGCCTTGGTTTGCATGTTACAATATGTCTTATCAAAGAAAAGCTTTCCCCTTATATAGTAGGAGAATTTCAACCCTAATACAAATTTAAAAAAGGTAAAAAAAATCTTCCTTTCTCATTATTACTAATCCGTAACCGTCATCGAACGAGACCAACGTCGTGACATCCGGTTGGTTGCGAATATCACGGCCCTCTATCCGTTGTGTATAACCTCTCATTGTGCTTTCCGAAGTCTTAAAACTCGTTTCGAGCCCGAGGTGCGTCATTTTATCAGATCCGATGGCAAGCACTTCGTTCACTTTTCACGGGCCTCGATACAAAGAGTTCCCAGCTTCGATTTTGATCTCGTATGTTCATGTCCTCACTTCATTTTATTCACCAAAAAATTAAGGTGTGCGTTATCCCCGATATCACCCGTATACAATCTTCTTTAATATCGTTGCATTTTAAAAGCCCTTGTGATCTTGATTCCATCGATAAGAAATCAACAATTAACAGCTAAGAGAAGACATATAAACACGACAAAGACACTGATTAACTGGTTTCTTCATTTAATTCATTTTATTTATATTCATAAGTTCTTCGACCATTGTATTGGGAAAAAAATAGTACATATTTCTCAATTCAGCTTAAGATTGACTCTTATATATATAAAAGCATTTGTAGAGAGGGGACTTGATGTTTTCTACATCCGGCCCCAAAGTAGAACATTATAAACTTTTAACGCAAACTAAGTACAATTTTTATTCTTGTAAGAAAACTTCTCCATAATTAATATCTTTATCACAATTTAATAGTCTACTTAGAATTTACAGCGAATCTGATTGTTCAAATTGGATATTAAATCTGATTAACTGTTTGAGAACTATTTAAATTTATTTGGTCAAAGTCTAAGAATTCTAGACACTTATTAAATTGGGTAGTGAATCTGATTGTTTAAATTGGATTGTAAATCTGATTAACTTTTTGAAAAATATTTGAATTCATTTTTGTCATATTATACAACTGTAGACACTTATTAATTAGGCAGTGATTCTTAGTGTTTGGCTCAAAAGTTATCGATGTACTTTGCAAGCTTAAAAACAATCAAAAGTAGGAAAGGGTAAATCGTAATCAAATATAATAGACCTAGTGATGAAAAATTAAGTTGTTGTTGTAGATCTAATAGTGTAAAATGATAATATGAACTCAAGAGAAAGTATTCGTTAGAGGTAGAGATAGAGAGAGAGAGCAGGAGAAAATGAGCGAGTTGTATTATTCTCGAATCCTCCTTTTACAATGTGAAGGTCTCCCTTATATAGTAGGAGACCTCCCTCGAAATAATCAAAAAGATACATAAATAGGTAACGTTCTCCTAGTGAAGACACTGAGTCTTAAACGATGTCGCTTTTGTCCCCACGTCCAAGTCGTACTCCTACGTTAGTTGACGTATACTCATTGGGCGTACCCATCGGCGTAGAGACGTTGACGGTCAAATTTGACCCTATACAGTTAGTGCCTCCGTTCGCTGGAGACGCATTCGGTAGGCGTCTTCAATGGGCGGAAATGCAAACCTCGTCTTAGGAGAATTTGACCTCGACCTGGGGCGGCAACGTGCATGAGGCGAAATGTATGATGTTGTTGAGCCACTAACGCGTGGCTTCCTTTTCGGAATGACGTCATCGCTTGTATGCGTCACTATTATACTTACTCCCGAGGCGGTTCAAAGGATGATGTGACATTTTGGTTTCCCGCGCACGTTTTGAATCATGACTCTTCGATTTCTGCGCAACCTAACCCTATAAATGGGGGAGAGGTTCAATCCGATTCATCTTTCGAACCTTTGTAAAACATTTTCCGGTTTACTTCTTTGCCGTTCTTTCTTGTAGCCGTTATCTCGTGTGAGACTCCTCCACTTCTTTGAAGTCATATTTCTCGTCGTTAGTGCCTTATTTCCCCAACAGAATCATCATGGTAAAACGTCGTCAAGGTGGTAAAAAGACCAAGGACACTGACCCATCTAGGGTTTCGCCTTCCTCTGGCGGTGAGGAGGAGGAAGTGAAAAAGACCCTTGTTCCCCTTACTGTAGACAACGTCCTCCCAAAGGAAATGCATATTCAAAAGGATTTTCAAACGAAAAGTCCAGCCCTTCCCTGGGAGAATAGTGTTTTACTGCAATCTCATCTAGACAACCTTCGAACGACACACAACATTCATGACCGTGTGGAAATGTCTCCGGCTGGGATGGACTATGCCAATGTGCACAGGCCTGGGTACTGCACATTTTACGAGTACCCGTTTTTGATCGGTTATAGTCTCCCGATTTACCCTCTAGCGGAGGAGCTTTGCCGTTTTTTCAATGTGTGTCCGGCTCAGCTTACTCCTTACACCTTGAAGGTGTGCAGGATTCTGACCACGTACGCAGCTAAGGCTGAGTGCGGCGTCTCAGTTCATCATCTTTTACAGTTATTCAGCCCTGGTTATCTGAGGGGTACCATGTTGCAATTGAAAAGCCGTGGCACGAAGGGTTTGGTAGTTAAGTCTGACGACAAGGCCAACCGCCTCTTCTGGCGTAGTTACTTCTACATCAGAACGGAGCACCTGGTGTCTAACCCTGAAGGATTCCCGGAAAGATGGAACCCAGAACGTGAGTACCTTTATTTGCAGAATTCATGACTGTTCGTGACCTTGACCATTCGGCCACTGTGATTTCTTTCTTTTCTCTTTTTTTTTGTAGCGAGGGCTTCTCCACCCTAGTTTATTGACAGTATTAAATCGTGGGTGGAAAGATTGATACCTTATGCGGAGGAATGCCGTACCTGGGCTGCATTTCTTCAACAGTACGGCCCGTCAGGTAATTCTTCGGCCTTGGTTGGAAGCTCCCTTAGGTTTTGTTACCTGACTTACTCGTGTTAGCAGGTCGGAGCGCCCCTAAGAAGAAGAAGGCTGTCGTTACCTCGCCTAGGGCGGAGACCGACTCTGATGGCGAAGACATACCCTGCGGCTCGTTCAGTGATGGCGCTCCAGAGGTTCCTCAGCAGGAGGTTGTGCCTATGGCGGCATCCGCAAGTGAAGCGACTCCTTCAGTGCCGTCCCCGCGGTCTATGGAAGAGACTTCTGAAGGTGAGGAGCCTCCAGAGAGAAAGAGACGCCGGTTGATAATGGGCAAGGGGATAGCGACTGAAGACGAGAGGGTAAGTGAACCCCGTCAAGTGTCGAGGCCAATTTTTATGGCCAATGCTATCCGTTCTGGGAGGTCGGTTCCCCAAAGGAGAGTTGTTGCCGATGCCAGCCCAGCACGTGTTCCGGAGAGCAGTTCGTCGCCTACTGTTGGAGAAATGGGCGATGGTGCTGAGAGGGCGGACACTGAGGCCGCCCGTGGAGATGGAGATGGGTTAACGAGGGGTCCAGCCTATGTGGAGATGACGGCGGGTAGGTCCAACCGCCGAATTATGATCCCAGGAGGATATAACCTGTTACAACACAGCGAGCAGGCCGCAACGGATATGACCTTGTTATGTGCGGCTGCTGAGCGTGAAATGCTGAAGGGTGTTAGTGACGAGGATCTATCCCGGAGGGTTGCTGGCGCGGCCTTGCAGGTAGCTTTCAGTTTTCTTTGTGTGTCGTAAGGCTAACTTTGATACGTACTGACTTGCCTCTCCTCTTTTTCTTCTCCTTTTTAGACTCTCATTTTGGAGGTGGAGAGGAGGCGGCGGGCGCAACAGAAGGCAGCCACTTTCAACAAGATGGCGAAGAAGTACCAATGGTGTTGTGCCAAGCATCGGGCGCTAGCAGACCTACTTAAGCAGGACCCGGAATTTCGGGTGTTTCGTGAGGGCCTTGAACAGTCGGAGGCCCAACTGAAACGGAGGGTGGCCGAGCTGGAGAAGGTCGATGAGCAGCTGATGACTGCTCTGGCTCGGAACATTGAGTTGGAGACTCTTCTTCAGTCGAAGGAAGAAGAATTGGAGGTTAGCCTTGGGGTAGCGGCGGAAGCTGCTGATTTGCGGACTAAGGTCGCTGCTTTGATCGCCGAACTCGATGCCAGGGCGTCTGAGATTGAAGTCCTTAAGCGGACTGCTGCACCAAGGCCTGATGAGGATGCGCATGATATGTGGGTATACGGTGAGGCCAGATTAGTCGTATTCGAGGAGTTCTTGGCTGCCGGTCGAGCCACTGAGGCGGAGGTTCAGGAGCAACGGCGCGTAGCCCGCATCGCCCGCGAAACCTATGGGTATAGTTCTGACTCCCCAGACCAGGCGGGCTATAACTCCGAAGACTTCAACCGTCTAGAATTCGGCTCTTGGATCTCTGCAACTTATCAACCCGAGAGCGGTGATGAACAAGGTGGCGGTCAGGCGGGGGACGACGGTCGAAGCGGCGAAGCCTCTTAGGACTTGTAGCAATTTTGTTTTGTTGTATTTTGGAATGTAAATGGGACCTTTTGTAAGGTCGGGTGTACATATATTTTTTGAATGATAATGAAAGTCGTACATTTGCTGTCATTCTTTTCCTTTTGTATCTTTTATTTTCGGTACCTCGTCTCCGCAGAGCGGGTGTTCACTTACTTGTAGGATTTTCAGTGTGTTTCTCGAACGTTGTCTGTGTTATCCGCCGGTAGGATGCGCCTTCGACACTAGATAGTGGTGGCTTTAGCTAATAATGGCATCACTTCAATTTTTATTTGAGTGCCTTTCGTCGTAGTCGAACAGGATTGGCGACGATGGCCTTAGCCATAATACTGTCGATGGCCTTAGCCATGTACGTAACTTCGACTGTCGTCGAATTACTTGTTTGTAGTGGTCGAGCTGGGTCGATTTATTGACGACAATGGCCTTAGCCATAATACTGTCGATGGCCTTAGCTGTGTACATAACTTCGACTGTCGTCGAATTACTTGCTTGTCGTAGTCGAGCTGGGTCGACTTATTGACGACGATGGCCTGAGCCATAATACTGTCGATGGCCTTATCCGTGTACGTAACTTCGACTGTCGTCGAATTACTTGCTTGTCGTAGTCGAGCTGGGTCGACTTATTGACGACGATGGCCTGAGCCATAATACTGTCGATGGCCTTAGCCATGTACGTAACTTCGACTGTCGTCGAATTACTTGCTTGTCGTAGTCGAGCTGGGTCGACTTATTGACAACGATGGCCTGAGCCATAATACTGTCGAGGGCCTTAGCCGTTTGCACGTTGGAGATGGCCTTAGCTGTTTGCATACATTGGAGATGGCCTTGGCTGTTCATACATTGGAGATGGCCTTAGTCGTTCATACATTGGAGATGGCCTTAGCCATTCATTCATTGGAGATGGCCTTAGCCATTCATTCATTGGAGATGGCCTTAGCCGTTCATTCATTGGAGATGGCCTTAGCCGTTCATACATTGGAGATGGCCTTAGCCGTTCATTCATTGGAGATGGCCTTAGCCGTTCATACATTGCAGATGGCCTTAGCCGTTTATACATAGGAGATCATGCTAGTCCAGTCCCTTTGTCATGTCAGTCAGGAGAGCGTATGGAGTGGCTGGTATGACAAACTTGTTCTGCAAATATCTGCAGGTGTCCCCTCTGCCGCCTCGTTAAAAACCTCCCCGAGAAAACCCAATTGGGACAAAACTCGGGTAAGGGAAAAAGAGTGCGACTCGGGAGACGCCTTTCAGAAATGGAAATACTTGAGGTGGGCGACGTTCCAATTGTTTTGGAGCATTTTTCCTTCCATTGTTTCTAATTGAAATGCTCCTTTACTTGCTGCTGCTATGATTTTGTAGGGTCCGTCCCAGTTGGTGCCCATTTTTCCTTCGCTTGGGTCTTTTGATGCCAACGTTTTGGCTTTGAGGACGTAGTCTCCCACTTTGAGTGGTCTTATTTTGGCTCTCTTGTTGTAGTATCTTTCGACTTGTTGTTTCTGAGCCACCATTCTTATGTGGGCCATTTCTCTTCTTTCCTTGGCCTCATCGAGGTCTTGAAGTCTGTTTATGTCGTTCTCTGCTCCGCTGGTATGTGAATACCTCAAGCTTGGTTCGCCGATTTCGACTGGTATGACCGCGTCGGTTCCGTAGACCAGTGAGTACGGTGTTTCTCCTGTGGAGGATTTGGGTGTGGTCTGGTGTGCCCACAACACTTCCGGTAGTAGCTCGGGCCATAGCCCTTTGGCTTCCTCGAGTTTCTTCTTCAGTATGTTCAGTATGGTTTTATTGGAAGACTCTGCTTGGCCGTTGGCGGCGGGGTGATATGGCGTGGAGAGTATTCGCTTAATATGCCATTTGTCGAAGAACTCTGTGGTCTTTTGGCCGATGAACTGTCGTCCGTTGTCGCAGCTGATTTCCTTGGGGATGCCGAAACGGCAGATGATATTCTTCCATATGAAGGCGATGACTTCCTGTTCGCGTATTTGGGCGTACGCACCTGCTTCCACCCACTTGGAAAAATAGTCAGTTAAAACTAATAGAAATCGTACCTTTCCTCGTCCCGCTGGTAGGGGACCGACTATGTCCATTCCCCATTTGATGAAAGGCCATGGGGAAGTGACTGAGTGAAGTGGTTCTCCTGGTTGGTGTATCATGGGGGCATACTTTTGGCGCATTGTTCGCATCGGCGAACATATTCCGCTGCGTCTTTCTTCATTTTGGGCCAATAATAGCCGACCCATATTATGCAGCGCACGAGGGCGCGGTTACCTATGTGGGCGCCGCAATGACCTTCATGTACCTCTTCGCACTGGCCTCGTTTGGTGCGGCCCTAAGCATTTAGCTAGGGGTCCGCCAAACGTCCTTTTGTAGAGCTCGTGGTTTATCAGGCAATACCGAGCGGCCTGTACGCGGAGCTTCTTGGCTTCTTTTTTGTCGAGTGGGAGTGTTCCATCCTGCAGATAGGATACAAATTGGTTGCGCCAGTCCCAAGTCAAATTTAAAGAGAGTACCTCAGGGTGATCAATGGCTGAATGGAGGAGGGTGACCACACTTTCTTTGTTGAAGTTCTTAGTGGCTGCGGCCAATTTTGCTAGACCGTCTGCTTCAACGTTCTGTGCCTTCGGAACTTGTTCGAAGCGGCACTCTTCGAACTCAGTCATTAATCTGTGGATTTCTGACTGGTATTTTTGCAATCTCTGCTCCTTGATTTGGTAAGTCCCAGTGACCTGGTTCACCACGAGTTGGGAGTCGCAATAGAGAACGAGTCATCGAGCTCCGTACTTGATGGCTAGTTTAATACCTGCAATAACAGCCTCGTACTCAGCCTCGTTGTTAGTCATCTCGGGGCATCGTATGGACTGGCAAATTATTTCGCCCGTGGGACCTCGAGAATGAGTCCCAGTCCCGATCCCGAGGCATTAGCGGCGCCATCAGTGTAAAGAGTCCATAGGTCGGTGTTAGAGTGGGCACGACGTGCCTCTAGTTCCGCCTTTGGTAGTATCTCTGTGCTGAAGTCGGCTATAAAGTCGACAAGTACTTGCGACTTGGTGGCGTTTCTTGGGTGATATGAGATATCGTGCTCGCTGAGCTCTATGGCCCATCTGGCGAGCCTGCCTGATAACTCAGGCTTATGTAGGATGCTTCTCAAGGGGAAGGTCGTCACTACTTTTATGGGGTGGCACTGAAAATAGGGTCGGAGCTTCCGTGAAGCTACGACCAATGCCAAAACTAATTTTTCGAGGTGCGGATACCGTGTTTCGGCGTCCACTAAGGTTTTGCTAATATCGTAAATAGGAGATTGCGTACCTTCGTTTTCACGAACCAAGACTGCGCTGACGGCGACCTCGGATACGGCCAAATATACCAGCAGGGACTCGCCTAGACTTGCTTTGGCCAGCAGTGGTGGCGAAGATAGGTATGCTTTCAATTTTCTCAAGGCTTCGAGGAGACCTGAGGTAGTCCTGCAGGCGTCCGCAGGCCTTGGCGTCCCCTTCTATCCTGTTTTTCCTTTCTGTTTTATCTATTTCTGAAACAGGTGTGTATTTCTTTGTTCAGAATATTAGCTGTAGTATTCGTAGATGGTCCGTGAAATTGTGACACCAGTTCTGGGTGAAATTTTATTATGGTTTCGTAGTTGTATTAAGATAACTTGTTAAATTCTGTTCTTTCATTTTATTCCGCTGATTTACTTATGTTAACTTGTAAATTGTAAAAAGATAAAAGGAAAAGACAAAATAATTTGTAACGTTGGCTTGCCTAGCGAATACAATGTTAGGCGCCATCACGGTCCCGACGGTGGGAAATTCGGGTCGTGACAAGTTGGTATCAGAGCTCTAGGTTCCTTAGGTCTCACAATTCACGGACAAACTTGGTAGAGTCTGAGGGATCGGTACGGAGACGTCTATGCTTATCCCCCAGAGGCTACAGAGTTAGGAACAGTTTCCCTTCTATTCATCTCTATCGTGCGGTTGGATCTCTCAATGCTAATTGAGCTCTCTACTCTATTTCGCAGACAGTGAGAACGCGCACCGCTTCATCAGCTGATCAGCAGCCCGAGCCCCCGATGGCAGCTCCTACAAGGGGTAGAGGATGAGACCGAGGCCGTGCTAGAGGCCGAGGCAATGGTAGGGCACAGCCTAGAGCAGCACCACCAGCGGTGGAGCCTCAGATTGAGTTTGATGATGAGGTTCCGGCCCAGACCATTCCAGCGGGACCAGCTCAGGTCCTAGAGGGGTTCATAGCTACCCCGGTACTCCAGGATGCTCTGGTCCGTCTAGTGGGCCTTATGGAGAGTGTCAGTCAGGCGGGCATACTTCCAGTAGCACCAGCCATCTCTCGTGCTAGGGGAGGAGCACAGACTCCCGCTACTCACTCACCGGAGCAGATGGCTCCCTAGTTTCAGACTCCAGTAGCTCAGCCACTTGGGGTAGTCCCGCGCGGTGTTGTGGCTCAGACCGGCGATAGAGCAGCTATGTCTACAGATGCTTTATGGAGGTTGGACCGGTTCACCAAGCTTTTCACTACTACCTATGGCGGTACATCTTCAGAGGACCCTCGGGATTATTTGGACAGTTGGCATGAGGTTCTACAGAACATGGGGATAGTGGAGACCAATGCGGTCGACTTTGCTGCTTTTCGCTTATCAGGTTCCGCCAAGAAATGGTGGAGGGATTTCTGTTTGGCTAGACCAGTCGGGTCTCCTGCTTTGACTTGGGATGAGTTTTCTAAGCTATTTCTGGAGAAGTTTCTCCCTATCATTCAGAGAGAGGACTATCGGAGGTAGTTTGAGCACCTTGAGCAGGGTTCTATGACCGTCACTCAGTACGAGACCAGATTTATTGACTTGGCCCGTCATGCTCTCCTTATACTTCCCACTGAGAGAGAGGGTGAGGAGATTCATTGAGGGACTCGCTCAGCCTATTAAATTGCAGATGGCTAAGGAGACAGAGAGCGAGATTTCTTTCCAGGATGCAACCAATGTGGCTAGACGAGTCGAGATGGTTTTAGCTCAGCGTAGTGGTCAGGGGTCTGAAAAGAGGCCACGTCATTCTGGCAGGTTCAGTGGTGCCTTATCTGGAGGCAAGTTCTTTTGGTAGAGGCCACCATCCCAGGCCGTTTCATTCAGCGCTTCAGGCATCCCATGGAGCTTTAAGGAGTCGTGGTCTGTATGTACCTCCTTCAGGGCAGCCAACTTATAGTACATCGCCAGCTCCCATCAGAGCACCTCCTCATTAGAGTTATTATCGCGATCAGCCGGCCCGTCAGGGTCAGCCTGAGTTTTCTCAACCGCAGTATTCAGATGGATGTTTTGAGTGTGGTGAGTATGGCCATATCCGGAGGGCTTGTCCGATATTAGTGGGTGCTCAGTCACAGTAAAAGAGTTTTCGTTCCATGATTCAGGCGCCGCCTGCCTAGCCATCTAGAGGTAGGGTTCAGGGAGCCAGAGGTAGGGGTCAGCCCGCTAGAGGTGAAGGTCAGGCCATTAGAGGTGGAGGCTAGGCCGCTAGAGGTGGAGGCCAGCCAATAGGAGGTCGTCCTAGGGATGTGGTTCAGGGTAGTGGGGCGCAGCCCCAATGTTATGTTATTCCATCTAGGCCTGAGGCTGAGTCCTCTAATGTAGTTATCACAGGTACGGTTTCAGTTTGCAGTAGAGATGCTTCAATTCTATTTGATCCAGTGTCTAAGTACTCCTATGTGTCATCTTATTTTGCTACATATTTGGTTGTGCCTCGTGATGCCTTGAGCGTTCCCGTGTATGCGTCCACGCTGGTAGAGGATTTTATTGTTGTAGATCGTGTCCATCGCTCGTGTGTGGTTGTTATTGGGGGTGTTGAGACTAGTGTAGATCTCCTACTTATCGATATGGTTGACTTCGATGTTGTTCTAGGGATGGATGGGTTATCACCTTATCACGCTATATTAGACTGTCATGCCAAGACCGTGACCTTAGCCTTGCCGGGTTTGCCTCGATTGAAGTGGAGAAGGACTCATAGTCATTCTGTCAGTAAAGTTGTTTCTTATATGAAGGCTCGGCGTATGGTTGAAAAGGGCTGTTTGGCTTATTTGGCTTATGTTCGTGATTCTAGTGCTAAGGTTCCTTCTATGGATTCCGTGCCAGTTAATCGGAAATTTCCAGAGGTATTTCCTGCAGACCTGTCGGGGATGCCACCCGACAGAGATATTGACTTTTGCATTGATTTGGCTCCGGGCGCTCAGCCCATTTCTATTCCTCCTTATCGCATGGCCCCACCAGAGTTGAAAGAATTGAAGAAGCAGTTGCAAGACATGCTTTATAAGTGCTTTATTAGACCTAGTGTCTCGCCCTGGGGCACGCCGGTGTTGTTCGTTAATAAGAAGGATGGGTCGATGAGGATGTGTATAGATTATCGGCAGTTGAAAAAGATCACCATTAAGAACAAGTATCCATTGCCGAGGATTGATGATTTGTTTGATCAGCTTCAGGGTGCCAAGGTATTTTCGAAGATTGACTGAGATCTGGCTACCATCAGTTGAGGATTAGGGCATCCGATGTCCCTAAGACAGCTTTCCGCACTCGGTACGGGCATTACGAGTTTTTGGTGATGTCGTTTGGGTTGGCAAATACCCCAGCAACATTCATGGATTTGATGAACCGAGTGTTCAGGCCTTATTTGGATTCCTTCGTGATTGTCTTCATTGATGATATTTTGATCTACTCCCGCAGCCGAGAGGAGCACGAGCAGCATCTTCGAGTCGTTCTTCAGACTCTGAGAGACAGTCAGTTGTACGCTAAGTTTTCGAAATGTAAGTTTTGGTTGAGTTCAGTTGCATTCTTGGGCCACGTCGTATCAGCAGAGGGTATTCGGGTGGATCCGAAGAAGATAGAGGCAGTCAAGGACTGGCCTAGACACACATCAGCTACAGAGATCCGGAGTTTCTTGGGTTTGGCGGGTTATTACTGCCGATTCGTGGAGGGGTTTTCATCATTGCAGCCCCGATGACCAGGTTAACCCAGAGGGTGCCCAGTTCAGGTGGTCGGACGAGTGTGAGGTGAGCTTTTAGAAGCTCAAGATAGCTTTGACTACGGCGCCGGTGTTGGTTTTGCCCACAGGTTCAGGGCCATTTTCGGTATAATGTGACGCATCTCGTGTTGGACTTGGGGAGGTATTGATGCAGAATGGCAAGGTTATTGCATATGCCTCGCGGCAGTTGAAGATTCACGAGAAGAATTATCCAGTTCATGATTTGGAGCTAGCAGCCATTGTTCACGCGTTGAAGATCTGGAGGCATTATTTATATGGCGCGTCATGTGAGGTGTTCACGGATCATAAGAGTTTGCAGTATTTGTTCAAGAAGAAGGAGCTCAATTTGAGGCAGTGAAGGTGGTTGGAGCTACTAAAAGACTATGATATCACCATCTTGTATCATCCGGGGAAGGCCAATGTGGTGGCCGATGCTTTGAGTAGGAAGTCAGCCAGTATGGGCAGCCTTGCATATATTTCGGTCGGTGAGAGGCCGCTTGCTTTGGATGTTCAGGCGTTAGCCAATCAGTTCGTGAGGTTGGATGTTTCTGAGCCCAGCCGTGTTCTAGCTTGTACAGTCGTTCGGTCTTCATTATTTGAGCGTATCAGGGAACGACAGTATGATGATCCTCATTTGCTAGGCCTTAGGGACACAGTGCAGCATGGTGGTGCCAAGCAGGTTACAGTTGGAGATTATGGAGTTTTGAGGATGCAAGGTCGAGTTTGTGTGCCTAATGTGGATGGACTTCATGAGTTGATTCTAGAGGAGGCCCATAGTTCCCGGTATTCTATTCATCCTGGCGCCGCTAAGATGTATCCAGATTTGCGGCAGCATTATTGGTGGTGGAGGATGAAGAAGGACATTTGTCACGACCCGGATTTTCCACCCTCGGGGGTCGTGATGGTGCCTACTCGTAGTAGCTAGGCAAGCCATTCTGATTACTTTTCCATTAATAAACAAATCTTTTTAACAATTTATGACAACAATTATAAAACAACAAAACTAATTAATAGCGGAAGTCTTAATTATAGAAACTGAATAAAACACGAAGTAGTCAATATAAGCCTCTACCCAAGACAGGTGTCACTATACTCACGAACTGCTAAGAATTTCTAAATACAAGGGTCTGAAAGAACACATAAGCTGTTTGTCTCGAATACAAAGAGGCAACAGTCTAAAAGAGAGAATAAGAGAGAGACGCCGGGCCTGCGGACGCCTGCAAGGCTACCTCGAGTCTCACGATACTGGAAGCCTGCTCCCGTGCTAATGCTGCTGCTGCTGCTCAAAACCTAGGCCTGTGCAAGAAAATGCACAGAGTGTAGCATCAACACAACCGACCCCATGTGCTGGTAAGTGTCTAGCCTAACCCCGGCGAAGTAGTGACGAGGCTAGACCAGACCACCACATAAACCTGTGCAATTTCAGATGTATATACAGCGGAATCGAAATGCAAAACAGGTAAACAATATGGGAGGGGAAACATGCTGTGGGGAGTATAATAAATTCCACATAAGAGTCGTCCAATAATAAAGGGATACAGCACAACTCAATAGTACGTAATGAAACAGAATTCAACCAGTGCACGGCATCACCCTTCGTGCTTTTACTCTCGTCCTCACCAAGCATTAACATGTGCATGGCATCACCCTTCGTGCTTTTACTCTCATTCCTCACATATATCAATAGAATCGGCACGGAATGGTACATTGTGCGGCACGGAATCACCCTTCGTGCTTTAATACTCTTTCTCATAATAAGCAAACAACGCACGACATCACCCTTCGTGCTTTACACTCTCCTTACCATAAACAAACAGTGCACGACATCACCCTTCCTGCTTTAACACTCTTCCTCACCCAATCAACAATCACAAACAAAGGCAAGGGAATAAATAAACAATAATAAAAATCCCGACAAGGGAACACAAACAACAATTAAAAACCCGACAAGGGTACAATATCAATAACCAATAACGTCCCGGCAAGGGAATGAATCATTAACTCTTTTCTTTCTTTCACTTTCATCTCATAGTTCACATTATCACTTGAGCCAATGCTCCAAAGAGTTACTTATCTCATATACCTTCACAATTTGTATTTCAACCCGAGCCAATGCTCCACTAAGTTTCAAGATTCACAATTTCTTTCACAAGGTCTTTACAACGTATAGAAGTCATCGTTTGAGCATGAAAGGCATAACAACAACCAAACTATTCACAAATAAGGACTCACGGTCATGCTAGACACCAATGTATAGATACTCGTCACCATGCCTATACATCGTACTCGACAATTAGAAAGATACAAATAAGACTTAACTCATATTCCCTCAAGCTAGGGTTAAACCAAACACTTACCTCAAACTTCCACGGCCAGTTCAATCCTCAACAACCGCTTTCCCTCTCGAATTCGGCTCCATTTACCCCAAAAGGTCAAAAATGCCCCCGGGCCCACATGGTCAAAACCCGAGGTTCGAACCAAAACCCGATTACCCATTTCCCCATGAACTCAAATATATAATTTATTTTGGAATCGGACCTCGAATTGAGGTCCAAAACCCCCAATTTTAGAAAACCTAGGTTCTACCCAAAATTCCCAAATTTCCTCATTAAAATCTTTGTTTTGAAGTTGAAATTATGTTTAAAGATGTTAAGGAGTAAAGAAAATGAGTTAGAAATCACTTACCAATCGTTTTGGAGAAGAAGAATCGCTTGGAAAATCGCCTCTTATGTTTTGGGTTTTGAAAAAGTGAAAAATGACTGAAATTCCCTACCTTATATACCCCCCTGAAAGACCCAGCGCGGACCGCGCACAAATGGGCCGCGGCCGCACTGAAGAACTGAACAACATACACTCTCTGAATCCTCCAGCGCGGACCGCACAAAAGGGGAACGCGGCCGCGCTGGTAGACCTGGGAAAATGCTGGCTCTCTGAAGTTACCGCGCTAAAGCGACCGGGGGCGCGCTGAAGCCTGCAATTCCCTGAACCTGCAACACCTGCTATTTCTATGTCTAAGACCTCCCGGGGCCTTCTCAAAATCCACCAGAGCCCTCGAGGCTCCAAATCGAACATACACCTAACTCCAAAAACACCCTACGGACTTACCCGTGCGATCAAATCACCAAAATAATCATAAAAAAAAACAACGGATCAAGCCTCAAAACTCATGAATTCTTCCCAATTTTCATAAAACATCAATTTTCCATTTTAAGTCCGAAACACGTTAAACGATGTCCGATTTCAACCAAACTTTTCAGAAAGCGCTTAAACCATATGTAAGACTTGTACCGGGCGCCGGAACCAAAATACGGGCCCGATACCACAGTCTTTTAATCAAATTTCATTTCCAGTTTCCCTTGATAATTTCAGAAAAACAATTTTACTCAAAAATTCATTTCTCGGGCTTGGGACCTCGGAATTCGATTCCGGGCACACGCCCAAGTCCCATATTTTCCTACGGACCCTCCAGGACCGTCAAATCACGGGTCCAAGTTCGTTTGCCCAAAATGTTGACCGAAGTCAAATTTAATCAATTTAATATCAAAATTTAGCATTTTTCTCACAGAATTCATATTTTGAGCTCTCCGGCTACGCGCCCGGACTGCGCACACAAATCGAGGCAACCCTAAATGGGGTTTTCAAGGCCTCGGACACACGGAATAAGTAAGAAAACAGGTGATGACCCCCTTTGGGTCGTCACATTCTCCACCTCTAAAATAACCGTTCGTCCTCGAACGGACAAAAGAAAGAAGTACCTGAGTCGGGGAAAAGATGGGGATAACGGCTCCGCATATCAGACTCGGACTCCCAGGTCGATGACTCAGGAGGCTGACCTCTCCACTGAACACGAACAGAAGGAAAACTCTTGGATCTCAACTAACGAACCTGCCGATCCAGAATAGCTACCGGCTCCTCCTCATAGGACAAGTCCTGGTCCAACTGGACAGTGCTGAAATCTAACACGTGGGCTGGATCGTCGTGATATCTTCGAAGCATGGATATATGGAAAACTGGGTGCACGGCTGATAAGCTAGGCGGTAATGCGAGTCTATAAGCCACCTCTCCCACTCGATCAAGAATCTCAAACGGACCAATGAACCTTGGGCTAAGCTTGCCCTTCTTCCCAAATCTCATCACGCCCTTCATAGGCGACACTCGGAGCAATACCCGCTCACCAACCATGAAAGCTACATCTCGAACCTTACGATCTGCATAGCTCTTTTGCCTGGACTGAGCTGAACGAAGCCTATCCTAAATGATCCTGACCTTGTCCAAGGCCTCTTGAACCAAATCCGTACCTATCAACCGAGCCTCTCCCGGCTCAAACCATCTAATTGGAGACCGACACCGCCTACCATATAGAACCTCATAAGGAGCCATCTGGATGCTTGACTGGTAGCTGTTGTTGTAGGCAAACTCCGCTAAAGGCAAGAACTGATCCCACGATCCTCCTAAGTCAATAACACAAGCTCGAAGCATATCCTCCAAAATCTGAATAGTCCGCTCGGACTGACCGTCCGTCTGGGGATGAAATGTTGTGCTCAACTCAGCCCGTGTGCCCAACTCTCGCTGAACTGCTCACCAGAAGCACGAGGTAAACTGCGTACCCCGGTCCGAAATGATAGACGCCGGCACACCATGAAGGCGAACAATCTCCCGAATATAAATCTCAGCTAATCTCTCGGATGAATAGGAGACTGCCACAGGAACAAAATGCGCTGACTTGGTCAGCCTATCCACAATGACCCAAACTGCATCGAACTTCTTCCGGGTCAACGGGAGTCCAGTAACGAAGTCCATAGTGATCCTCTCCCACTTCCACTCGGGAAGCCCAATCCTCTGAAATACACCACCAGGCCTCTGGTGCTCCTACTTAACCTGCTGACAATTCAAACAACGAGCCACATATGCTACGATATCCTTCTTCATTCTACGCCACCAATAATGCTGCCGCAAATCCTGATACATCTTCGCGGCGCCCGGATGAATAGAGTACCGGGAGCTATAGGCCTCCTCTACAATCAACTCTCGGAGTCCATCCACATTAGGCACACATACTCGGCCTTGCAATCTCAAAACCCCATCATCATCTAAGGTAACCTGCCTGGCACCTCTATGCTGCACCGTGTCTCTAAGGACACACAAATGGGGATCATCAAACTGCCGATCACGGATACGCTCCAATAACGAAGAACGAGCGACCGTGCAGGCTAACACTCGGCTAGGCTCAGAAATATCCAATCTCACAAATCGATTGGCCAAGGCCTGAACATCCAAAGCAAGCGACCTCTGACTGACCGGAATATAAGCAAGACTGCCATATTGGCTGACTTCCTTTTCAAAGCATCGGCCACCATATTGGCCTACCCCAGATGATATAAAATGGTGACATCATAATCTTTCAATAACTCCAACCACCTCCTCTGCCTCAAATTCAACTCCTTTTGCTTGAACAAGTACTGAAGACTCTTGTGGTCAGTGAACACCTCACATGCCACGCCATACAAATAATGCCTTCAAATCATCAATGCGTGAACTATGGCTGCCAACTCTAAGTCATGCACTGGATAGTTCTTCTCATGAATCTTCAACTGCCTCGAAGCATAGGCAATGACCTTGCCATCCTGCATCAACACTGCTCCAAGCCCAACACGGGAAGCATCACAATAAACTGTATAAGGCCCTGATCCGATGGGCAAAACCAACACCGGTGTCGTAGTCAGAGCTATCTTGAGCTTCTGAAAGCTCGCCTCACACTCATCCGACCATCTGAACTGGGCACCCTTCTGGGTCAATCTGGTCATCGGGGCTGCAATGGATGAAAATCCCTCCACGAACCGTCTGTAGTAGCCTGCCAACCCCAAGAAACTCCGAATCTCTGTAGTTGATGCTGGTCTAGGCCAGTTCTTGACTGCCTCTATCTTCTTTGGGTCCACCTGAATACCCTCAGCTGATACAACGTGACCCAGGAATGCAACTGAACTCAGCTAGAACTCACACTTGGAGAACTTGGCATATAACTGACTATCCCTCAAAGTCTGAAGAACCACTCTAAGGTGTTGCTCGTGCTCCTCCTGGTTGCGGGAGTACACCAAATATCATCAATAAAGACTATCACGAACATGTCTAAATATGGCCTGGACACTCGGTTCATCAACTCCATAAATGCTGCTGGGGCATTGGTCAACCCAAATGACATGACCAAGAACTCATAATGCCCATACCGAGTACGGAAAGTTGTCTTAGGGACATCGGATGCCCTAATCCTCAACTGATGGTAGCCAGATCGCAAGTCAATCTTGGAGAATACCCTGGCACCCTGAAGTTGGTCGAACAAATCATCAATCCTCGGCAGTGGATACTTATTCTTAATCGTTACCTTGTTCAATTGCCGGTAATCAATACACATTCTCATTGACCCATCCTTCTTCTTGACAAATAACACTGTCGCACCCCAAGGAGAGACACTGGGTCTAATGAAACCCTTCTCAAGCAAATCCTGCAACTGGTCCTTTAACTCCTTCAGCTCCGGCGGGGCCATACGATACGGCGGAATAGAAATGGGCTGGGTGCCTGGAGCCAAATCAATACAGAAATCAATGTCCCTGTCGGGTGGCATACCCGGCAGGTCTGAAGGGAAAACATCGGGAAACTCCCGGACAATAGGCACAGAATCTATAGGAGGAACCTCAACACTGGAATCACGAACATAGGCCAAATAGGCCAGACACCCCTTCTCGACCATACGTCGAGCCTTCACGTACGAAATGACGCTGCGGGTAGAATAAACTGGAGTGCTTCTCCACTCTAAACGAGGCATGTCCGGCAAAGCTAAGGTCACAGTCTTGGCATGGCAGTCCAAGATGGCGTGATTGGGTGATAACAGTCCATACCCAGAATGATATCAAAGTCAACCATATCTAAGAGCAACAAGTCTACACGGGTCTCAAGACCCCCAATCACTACAACACACGAACGATGGACTCGGTCGACTACGATAGAGTCCCCCACCGGTGTAGACACATATACAGAAGCACCCAATGCATCAGTAGGCATGACCAAGCATGGTGCAAAATAAGATGAAACATAAGAATATGTAGACCCCAGATCAAATAGTACCGAAGCATCTCGGTCACAAACCAGAACCGTACCTGTGATGACTTCATCTAAAGCCTCAGCCTCGGGCCTGGCCTGAAGAGTATAACAACGGGGCTGGGTCCCACCACCCTGAACCGCATCCCTAGGTCGATCTGCTGCTGGCTGACCTCCACCCCTAGCGGTCTAGGCTCCACCTCTATGACCTCTACCTCCACCTCTAGCCTCTACCCCCGCCTCTAGCTGGCTGGGCTGGCTGTGGAGCACCTGGTGCCTGAACCATGGCACGGGAATCCTGGCGCGGAGAACTGCTCGGTGCTCGAGGGCAAAATCTGGCAATATGACCCGTGTCACCACAAGTGTAACAAGCCCTCAGCTGTTGAGTCTGCTGTCCCTGTCGACCTGAATGGCCTCCGCGGAAACTCTAAAGTGGCGGTGCGCTGATAGAAGCTAGCGGTGCACTGAGTGACTGCTGATCGGAATAGTATGCCTAAGAACCACGACCACCTGATGTACCGTGAGAAACCTGAAGGGCCGACTGAAAGGGCCTAGGAGGATGGCCTCTACCATATGAATCTCTACCTCCAGATGAGGTACCACTGAATCTGCCGGAATGACGGGCTCTCTTGTCTCCCCCGTGACCACTCCCCTGTGACAGAACCATCTCAACTAGGCGGGCCACATTGGCCGTCTCCTGAAAGCTGATCTTGGTACCAGTCTCCCTAACCATCTGGAGACGAATCGGCTGAACCAAACCATCAATAAACCTCCTCACCCTCTCTCTCTCAATGGGAAGTATGACAAGAGCATGGCGAGCTAGATCAATAAACCGGGTCTCATACTGAGAGACCGTCACAGAACCCTGCTGGAGGCGCTCGAACTGCCTCCGATAAGCATCTCTCTGAGTAACGGGGAGAAACTTCTCCAGAAATAACTCTGAAAACTGATCCCAAGTCAACGACGGTGACCCTGCTGGTTTGGCTAAACAGAAATCCCTCCACCACGTCTTGGCGGATCTAGATAGGCGGAATGCAGCAAAATCAACTCTATTGGACTCAACAATGCCCATGTTTCGAAGAACCTCATGGCAGCTATATAAGAAATCCTGGGGGTCCTCAGAAGAAGCACCGCTGAAGGTAGTAGTGAAGAGCTTGGTGAACCTATCCAGCCTCCACAAAGCATCTACGGACATAGCCGCTCCATCGCCGGTCTGAGCAACTACCCCCGGCTGAACTGCCATAGCTGGCTGAACCACTGGAATCTGACCCTGGGGAGCTACCTGCTCCGGAGTACGTGTAGCAGGAGTCTGGGCTCCTCCTCCAGCCTGAGAAGTGGCTGGTGCTACAGGAAGCAATCCTGCTCGAGTGACACTCTCCATGAGGCCCACCAACCGGACCAAAGCGTCCTGAAGAACTGGGGTAGCAATAAACCCCTCGTGGGACCTGAGC
>NW_017677637.1:0-4533 GCF_001879085.1 Nicotiana attenuata
CAACCGACCCCATGTGCTGGTAAATGCCTGGCCTAACCCCGGCGAAGTAGTGACGAGGCTAGACAGGACCTACCAAAAGAAAACAACCTGTGCAGGTATATATATATATACAAAGGCAACAGAAATAACAACAGAGAATATCAACTAAAAAGGGGAAGGGGGCATGCTCGGGGAAAATACAGCGAATACAGATCAAAGGATATAACGACGAAACTATCTCAATACCATAGCTCATATATAAGTGGTCGGCGCGCCACACAATCCCATTTCTTAATTCATAAGTGGACGGCGTGCCACACGATCCCATTTCATAATATATCAGTGGACGGCGTGCCACACGATCCCGTATCATAATAGATATATAAGTGGACGGCGTGCCACACGATCCCATTTCATAATATATAAGTGGTCGGCGTGCCACACGATCCCATTTCATAATATATAAGTGGACGGCGTGCCACACGATCCTATATCATAGTTCAAAATGTCGGGCTTTGTAAAGGAGGCCCCATTAGGGGAATTCGACAACATAACACTTTAACCCGGCAAGGGTACAGCTAACAGCCCAAATATCCCGGCAAGGAAGAGTGCATAATAATAGTCTACACGTCCCGGCAAGGGAATAATCACAACACATCCTATTTTAAATCACTTCTTTCTCAACTATCACATTCTTGTTCGAGCCAACGCTCCAAAATATACCAATCACAATTCTTCCTCAGCCGTTCACATTATATGAAATTTATCAATTAACAAGAAGGTTGTGTCACTTCATTCGAATTAAAAGCAATTAAGACTCACGGTCATGCTAGACTCCGGTGCATAGATAACCGTCACCATGCCTATACACCGTACTCCACATTTAGCAAGTAGCAAATAACATCCTAATCCTATTCCCTCAAGCCAAAGTTAGAACAAACACTTACCTCGGTCCAAGAATAGCAATCAACTCTCTAATACCGCCTTTCCTCTACAATCCAACTCCGAAACAATGATATCTAGGCATAATTAGTTCATTAATATCAATAAGGGCTCAAAAACATAATCTCATAGCCTAGAAATGAAATTCCTATCATTCTTCCAAAAGCACCAAAATTGGACACCGGTCCCACATGGTCCAAACATGAGGCTCGGACCAAAACCCAATCACCCATAACCCCACGAGTTCAAATATATAATTTATTTCAAGATTCCACCCCAAATTGAGGTTGAATCACCCAAAATCCCCAAAGCCCTAACTCTACCCAAAACCCCCATTTTCTACTTTGATTTCAAGGTTTAGGGCTAGGAATTTAGTAATTAATAGAGGAAATTGAAGAAAACAAGTTGAACAATGCTTACCCAAGAAGTTTTGATGAAAGGGAGCTTCAAAGGATGCCTAAGTGCTTGGAGAAGAAAGGAGTTCGTGTATTTTTATGAAAATCCCGAGCTACTGTTCTGTTTTAACTTAACTATTCGCTGGGCAAAATTGCCCTTCACGTTCGCGGGAGAGGGGCCGCGTTCACGAAGGGTAGACTGGGTAGGCTATCGTGATCGCGTGGAGAGAGACGCGAACGCATAGAAGGAAGTTGCTGGGGTCCAGGAACTGTTCTATGCGAACGCGTGGGATTTCACGCGAACGCGATGAAGGAGTTTTCTAGAGCTACGCGATCGCGAGGGTACAAACGCGAACGCGAAGGGGAAAAGGGAGACTCAGCCCTCAGGGTAAAATAACCCTACACGAACGCGGGGCTGGGACGCGATCACGAAGAAAGAGGGAGTAAGGCATCGCGAACGCGGGATAAAGAACGCGATCGCGAAGAGGAAATGGGCTCTGCAACAACTGAAGCAAAATCTGCTATATTTCTAAGTGTAAAAACACCCCGAACCACCTCCCATTCACTCCCGAGCCCTCGGGGCTCCTAACCAATCACACACACTAACTCAATAACATCCTACGAACTTATCCGGGCGATCAAATTGCCAAAATAACATCAAAAATCATTGAACCAAGCCTCAAGATCATCATTTTCATTTCAAACTTCATAACTTCAAATTTTAGATATTTAGGTCCGAAACACGTCAAATGACATCCGATTTCGACCAAACTTTACAGGGAGTGCTTAACATATATTTAAGACTTGTACCGGGCGTCGGAACCAAAATACGAGCCTGATACCATAGTCTTTTGATCAATTTTCATTTCCATTTTCCTTAATAATTTCAGAAAAACAATTTCACAAAAAAATTCATTTCTCGGGCTCTCGACCTCGAAATTCGACTCCGGGCATATGCCCGAGTCCCATATTTTTCTACGGACCCTCCGGGACTGCCTAATCACGGGTCCGGGTCCGTTTACCAAAAATGTTGACCAAAGTCAACTTTAGCAATATTAATATCAAAATTCATCAAATTTGTCACAAAGTTCACATATTTCAACATAAAAGCTTTCCGGCTTCGCACCCAAACTCCGCACGCAAATCGAGGCAACTAAAAGCAAGGTTTTCAAGGCCTCAGAAGCACGGAAAAGAGAGAAATCCGGCGATGACCCTTTGGGTCGTCACATTCTCCACCTCTAAAACAACCGTTCGTCCTCGAACGGACAAAAGAAAGAAGTACCTGAGTCGTGAAATAGATGAGGATAACGGCTCCGCATATCAGACTCGGACTCCCAGGTCGATGCCTCAGGAGGCTGACCTCTCCACTGGACACACACTGAAGGAAAACTCTTCGACCTCAACTGTCGAACCTGCCGGTCTAGAATAGCTACCGGCTCCTCCTCGTAAGATAGATCCTTGTCCAACTGGACAGTGCTGAAATCTAACACGTGGGCTGGATCGCCGTGATACCTCCGAAGCATGGACACATGGAACACTGGATGCACGGCTGACAAGCTGGGCGGCAAGGCAAGTCTGTAAGCCACCTCGCCCACACGATCGAGAATCTCAAATGGGCCAATGAACCTAGGGCTAAGCTTGCCCTTCTTCCCAAATCTCATCACGCCCTTCATAGGCGACACTCGGAGCAAGACCCGCTCACCAACCATGAAAGCTACATCTCGAACCTTACGATCCGCATAACTCTTTTGCCGTGACTGAGCCGAACGAAGCCTCTCCTGAATGATCTTGACCTTATCCAAGGCCTCCTGAACTAAATCTGTACCCAATAACCGAGCCTCTCCCGGCTCAAACCATCCGACTGGAGACTGACATCGCCTACCATACAACGCCTCATATGGAGCCATCTGAATGCTGGACTGGTAGCTGTTGTTGTAGGCGAACTCTGCTAAAGGCAAAAACTGGTCCCACGAGCCTCCAAAATCAATGACACAAGCTCGGAGCATATCCTCCAATATCTGAATAGTCCTCTCGGACTGGCCGTCCGTTTGAGGATGGAACACTGTGCTCAACTGAACCTGGGTGCCCAACTCCTGCTGAACTGCTCTCCAGAAGCGCGAGGTAAACTGCGTACCCCGATTCGAAATAATAGATACCGGCACCCCATGAAGGCGAACAATCTCTCGGATGTAGATCTCAGCTAACCTCTCCGATGAATAAGTGGCTGCAATAGGAATAAAATGCGCTGACTTGGTCAGCCTATCAACAATGACCCAAATAGCATCAAACTTCTTCTGAGTCATCGGAAGTCCAGTAACGAAATCCATGGTAATCCTCTCCCACTTCCACTCGGGAAGCTCAATCCTCTGAAACAACCCACCAGGCCTCTGATGCTCATACTTAACCTGCTGACAGTTCAAACATCGAGCCACATATGCAACAATATCTTTCTTCATCCTACGCCATCAATAAAGCTGCCGCAAATCCCGATACATCTTTGCGGTGCCCGGGTGAATAGAATACCGAGAACTATGGGCCTCCGCTAAGATCAACACTCGAATCCCATCGACATTGGGCACACAAACTCGCCCCTGCAACCTCAAAACACCATCATCATCTAAGGTCACCTTCGTGGCACCTCCACGCTGCACCGTGTCTCTCAGGACACACAAATGGGGATCATCAAACTGCCGATCACGGATACGCTCCAATAATGAAGAACGAGCGACCTTACAAGCTAACACTCTGCTAGGCTCAGAAATGTCCAACCTCACAAATCGATTGGCCAGGGCCTGAATATCTAAAGCAAGCGGTCTCTGGCTGATCGGAACATAAGCAAGACTACCCATGCTGGCGGACTTCCTACTCAATGCATCGGCCACCATATTGGCTCTCCCCGGGTGGTACAAAATAGTAACATCATAGTCCTTCAATAGCTCCAACCACCTCCGCTACCTCAAGTTCAACTCCTTTTGCTTGAACAAGCATTGCAGACTCTTGTGATCCGTGTACACCTCACACGTCACACCATATAGGTAATGCCTCCAAATCTTCAGAGTATAAACAATGGCTGCCAACTCGAGATCATGAACCGGGTAATTCTTCTCGTGGATCTTCAACTGCCTCGAAGCATAAGCAATGACCCTGCCATCCTGCATCAATACCACGCCAAGCCCAATACGGGAAGCATCACAATAAACTGTATAAGGTCCTGAGC
>NW_017677637.1:5207-19750 GCF_001879085.1 Nicotiana attenuata
GGGAGTATAACAACAGCATAGCGTGCCAGATCAATGAACCGAGTCTCATACTGTGTGACTGTTATAGAGCCCTGCTGGAGGCGCTCGAACTGCCTGCATAGTGCCTCCCGCTGAGTAACTAGGAGAAACTTCTCCAAAAACAACTCCGCGAACTGATCCCATGTCAATGCTGGAGACCCTGCTAGTCTAGATAGGCAATAGTCCCTCCACCAAGTCTTGGCGGATCCTGCAAGCCGGAAGGTGATGAAATCGATCCCATTGGTCTCCACAATACCCATAGTCCTAAGGATCTCATGGCAGCTGAATAAGAAATCCTGGGGATCCTCTGATGAAGCACCGCTGAATGTGGTGGTGAAGAGCTTGGAGAACCTATCAAGCCTCCACAAAGCATCTGAGGACATAGCCGCTCCATCGCCGGTCTGAGTCACAATACCCGACTGAACTGCCACCGCTGGCTGGACCACTGGAACCTGTGCCTGGGAAGCTACCTGCTCCGGAGTACGTGTAGCAGGAGTCTGAACCCCTCCTCCAGCCTGAGAAGTGGCTGGTGCTACTGGAAGCAAACCTACTCTAGTGACGCTCTCCACAAAGCCTACCAATCTGACCAGAGCGTCTTGAAGAACTGGGGTGGCTATGAACCCGTCTCAGACCTAAGCTGGGCCCACCGGAGCTGCTGGGGCTGGAGCCTCCTCATCATAATCAACATGAGGCTCCACCTCTGGGACTGCTGCTCGGGGCTGAGCTCTGCCCCGGCCTCGGCCTCTGGCACGGCCTCGTCCTCTGCCCCTCACAGGAGCTGCTGCTGGGGGCTCGGGCTGCTGCGCGGTAGAAGATGAAGCACGTGTTCTCGCCATCTGCGAAAGAAAAGAGTAGAAAGACAATCAGTATTTGAGAAACAGAATCGCACGACAGGAAAGAACAAAAGTGAAACTTTTCCTAACTCCGTAACCTCTGGGGGATAAATACAGACGTCTCTGTACCGATCCCTCAGACTCTACCGAGGTTGTCCGTGAGTTGTGAGACCTATGTAACCTAGTGCTCTAATACCAACTTGTCACGACCCGGATTTCCCACCCTCGGGAGTCGTGATGGCGCCTACTAATAGGAGCTAGGCAAGCCAATTAGTTTAACATTTCTCTCAACATCATTAACAGTATAAAGAAGAACGAGGCAATTAATATAAAAGCGGAAGTCTCGATACATAAATAACTTAAACCAAGTGCGGAAATTCAAATACACCTCTACCCAGATCTGGTGTCACTAACTCACGAATTTCTACAGAATGCTAAAAACAAAGTCTGAATAAGAATACAGTACTGTCTGATCCGATACAAGGGAAATCAAACGAAAGACAGAGATAAGAGAGACTCCAGGCCATGCGGACGCCAGCAAGCTACCTCGGAAATCTCCGGACTGAAGTAAGCTCCCAACGCTCCTACTGCTGACCAAAGGCTCCTGCTCCGGTGCTATGATCTGTGCAAAAAGCACAGAAGTGTAGCATCAGCACAACCGACCCCATGTGCTGGTAAGTGCCTGGCCTAACCCCGGCGAAGTAGTGACGAGGCAAGACAGGACCTACCAAAAGAAAACAACCTGTGCATGTATATATATACAAAGGCAACAGAAATAACAACAGAGAATATCACTAAAAAGGGGAAGGGGGCATGCTCGGGGAAAATACAGCGAATACAGATCAACGGATATAACGACGAAACTATCTTTATACCATAGCTCATGTATAAGTGGTCGGCGCGCCACACGATCCCATTTCTTAATTCATAAGTGGACGGCGTGCCACACGATCCCATTTCATAATATATCAGTGGACGGCGTGCCACACGATCCCGTATCATAATAGATATATAAGTGGACGGCGTGCCACACGATCCCATTTCATAATATATAAGTGGTCGGCGTGCCACACGATCCCATTTCATAATATATAAGTGGACGGCGTGCCACACGATCCTATATCATAGTTCAAAATGTCGGGCTTTTTAAAGGAGGCCCCATTAGGGGAATTCGACAACATAACACTTTAACCCGGCAAGGGTACAGCTAACAGCCCAAATATCCCGGCAAGGGAGAGTACATAATAATAGTCTACACGTCCCGGCAAGGGAATAATCACAACACATCCTATTTTGAATCACTTCTTTCTCAACTATCACATTCTTGTTCGAGCCAACGCTCCAAAATATACCAATCACAATTCTTCCTCAGCCATTCACATTATATGAAATTTATCAATTAACATGAAGGTTGTGTCACTTCATTCGAATTAAAAGCAATTAAGACTCACGGTCATGCTAGACTCCGGTGCATAGACAACCGTCACCACGCCTATACACCGTACTCCACATTTAGCAAGTAGCAAATAACATCCTAATCCTATTCCCTCAAGCCAAAGTTAGAACAAACACTTACCTCGGTCCAAGAATAGCAATCGACTCTCTAATACCGCCTTTCCTCTACAATCCAACTCCAAAACAATGATATCTAGGCATAATTAGTTCAATAATATCAATAAGGGTTCAAAAACATAATCCCATAGCCTAGAAATGAAATTCCTATCATTCTTCCAAAAGCACCAAAATTCAGTCCCACATGGTCCAAACACGAGGCTCGGACCCAAACCCAATCACCCATAACCCCACGAGTTCAAATATATAATTTATTTCAAGATTTGACTCCAAATTGAGGTTGAATCACCCAAAATCCCCAAAGCCCTAACTCTACCCAAAACCCCCATTTTCTACTTTGATTTCAAGGTTTAGGGCTAGGAATTTAGTAATTAATAGAGGAAATTGAAGAAAACAAGTTGAACAATGCTTACCCAAGAAGTTTTGATGAAAGGGAGCTTCAATGGACGCCTAAGTGCTTGGAGAAGAAAGGAGTTCGTGTATTTTTACGAAAATCCTGAGCTACTGTTCTGTTCTAACTTAACAATTCGCTAGGCAAAATTGCCCTTCGCGTTCGCGGGAGAGGGGCTGCGTTCGCGAAGGCTAGACTAGGTAGACTATCGCGATCGCGTGGAGAGAGACGCGAACGCGTAGAAGGAAGTTGCTGGGTTCCAGGAACTTTTCTATGCGAACGCGTGGGATTTCACGCGAACGCGATGAAGGAGTTCTGTAGAGCTACGCGATCGCGAGGGTACAAACGCGAACGCGAAGGGGAAAAGGGAGACTCAGCCCTCAGGGTCAAATAACCCTACGCGAACGCGGGGCTGGGACACGATCGTGAAGAAAGAGGGAGTAAGGCATCGCGAACGCGGGATGAAGAACGCGATCGCGAAGAGGAAATGGGCTCTGCAACAGCTGAAGCAAAATCTGCTATTTTTCTAAGTGTAAAAACACCCCGAACCACCTCCCATTCACTCCCGAGCCCTCGGGGCTCCTAACCAATCACACACACTAACTCAATAACATCCTACGAACTTATCCGGGCGATCAAATCGCCAAAATAACATCAAAAATCATTGAACCAAGCCTCAAGATCATCATTTTCATTTCAAACTTCATAACTTCAAATTTTAGATATTTAGGTCCGAAACACGTCAAATGACATCCGATTTCGACCAAACTTTACAGGAAGCGCTTAACACATATTTAAGACTTGTACCGGGCATCGGAACCAAAATACGAGCCCGATACCATAGTCTTTTGATCAATTTTTATTTCCATTTTCCTTAATAATTTCAGAAAAATAATTTCACATAAAAATTCATTTCTCGGGCTCTCGACCTCGAAATTCGTCTCCCGGAATATGCCCGACTCCCATATTTTTCTACGGACCCTCCGGGACCACCTAATCACGGGTCCGGGTAAAAATGTTGACCAAAGTCAACTTTAGCAATATTAATATCAAAATTCTTCAAATTTTACACAAAGTTCACATATTTCAACATAAAAGCTTTCCGGCTTTGCGCCCGGACTGCGCACGCAAATCGAGGCAACTAAAAGCGAGGTTTTCAAGGCCTCGAAAGCACGAAAAAGAGAGAAATCCGGTGATGACCCTTTGGGTCGTTACAGTACCGAGCTTCGTCTATTTAGGGTTTCTATGGTGGGAATTCTGACCATTAGAGGCAGGTTTAGGTTCAGCAGCCTCAGTAAGCTAGAGGTTTTTATGAATGAGGAGAGCTTGGCCACATGAGAAGGCATTGGCTCTGGCTTGTTAGGGTCACAACTCCATAGTTTTCTCAGGAAGTGGTTTCCACACCAATTGCTCCACACTTTATCCAGTAAGGGGGAGGACATGCAGCTAGAGGTCTTCCTAGAGGAGGGGGCCAGGTTGAAGCTGGTCAGGTTGATTGATATTCTTTTCCGGGTAGATCAGAGGTGGTGTCCTCAAATACAGTGATCATAGGTATGGTTTCTGTCTGTCATTGAGATGCTTATGTGTTGTTTGATCCGGGGTCTAATATGCATAGGTGTCATCATATTTTTCTCCTTATTTGGATATGCCTCGTGGTTCTCTAGATGTTTGTGTTAAGTATCTACACCTATTGGTAATTCTATTATAGTATATTGTATATATCGGTCTTGTGTAGTTACTATTGGGGGTTATCCGACTAGAATTATATTTTGTTGCTTAGTATGGTCGACTTTGAGAGTATTTTGGGTATGGATTGGATATCTACGTACCATGCTATTATTATTTCTCACTCTAAACCATGATGTTGGCTATGCTGGGTTTACCAAAGTCAAAATAGTGGGGTTCTCTTGGTCATACCCCTAGTATGGTGGTTTCATTTCTGAAAGCTCAACGAATGGTTGAGAAGGGGTGTTTGGTGAATCGGGCCTTTGTCAGATATGTTAGTGCAGATATTTCTATTGTTGATCCAGTTCCAATAGTGAGGGAGTTTCCTGATGTGTTTCATGCAGACCTATCGGACATAGCACCGGATAGAGATATTGATCTTGGCATTGATTCAGTGCTAGGCACTCGGCACATATATACTCTATATATCGCATGGCTCCAGCTGAGTTGAAGGAGTTGAATGAGCAATTACATGAGTTGTTTGATAAAGGCTATTCATCAAGCCGAGTGTTTCTCCTTGGGGTGCACTAGTCTTGTTTGGGAAGATGAAAGATGGTTCTATGAGGATGAGCATTGATTATAGGCAGTTGAATAAGGTCACTATCAAGAAGAAGTATCCATTGCCTTGCATTGATGATTTGTTTGATCAACTTCAGGTGTCAGGGTATTCTCGAAGATTGATTTGAGACCGAATTATCAACAGTTGAAGATTAGGGCTTCCGACATTCCTAAGACGACTTTCAGGACTCGTTATGGGCATTATGACTTCTTGGTGATATCTTATCGTTTGACTAATGCCCCAACAACTTTCATACATTAGATGAGCAATGTATTTCAGCCATATTTGGATTCCTTTGTTATTTTATTCAATGATGATATCTTTGTTTAGTCTCATAATAGGGAGAAGCATAAACAACATTTGAGGATTTTGCTCATATTCAGAGGGAGAAGAAGTCGTATGCTATGTTCTCCATGTGTGAATTTTGGTTGGATTCGGTGGTATTTTTGGGCCTCGAGGTTTCTGATAATGGGATCAAGGTGGATCCAAAAAAGGTTGAGGCAGTTCAGAGTTGGCCCAGACCTCCTGTTGCTATAGAGATCAGGAGTTTTTTAGGTTTGGCAAGCTATTATCATTACTTTGTGGAAGGATTTTCACTTATTGCAGCTCCACTGACCAAGTTGAACTCAGAAGGGCGTTCCATTCGAATAGTGTGACAAGTGTGAGTAGAGCTTTTAAAAGGTTAAGAATTCCTTGACTACAACTCTAATTTTGGTATTTTCCTCAGGATCGGGGATCTATACTGTCTATTGTGATGAGTCGCGTGGTTGCCTCGGTTATGTGTTGATGTAGGACGGTACGATGATTGCCTACGTGTTGCACCCATTAAAGGATCATGAGAAGAATTATCTGGTCCATAATTTGGAGTTGGTGGGTATTGTGCATGCGCTCAAGATTTGGAGGAACTACTTGTACGGTGTGTCTTGTGATGTTTACACTGGTCATTGGAGTCTTCAGCATTTGTTAAGGCAAAAGGACTTAAATTTGAGGCTGCAGAGGTGGTTGGAGTTGTTTATGGATTATGATATCACTATCTTGTATCATGCGGGTAAGGCGAATATGGTAGCGGATGCTTTGAGTAGGAAGGCAGAGAGTATAAGAAGTTTGGAATTTATTCCAGCTATGGAGAGGCCTTTGGCTATAGATGTTCAGGCGTTGGCCAATAGGTTAGCAGTGTTCTTCCTTGTGTGATTGCACAGTCGTCCTTGTTTGAGTGCATCAAGGTGTTGGGCTTACCTAGCAGGTTGGGTTAGATTTTATCACACTACTAGAAATCCGCCTAAAAGCAACCGCAAAAAGCGACCAGAGTTGGTCGCTTTTAGGCTAAAAAGCAACCAAAAAGCGACCAAACGGACCTGGTAGCTATATTGATGGTCTCTTTTATTTAGGGACCAAAGTTGGTCGCTAATTAGCGGCCAACTTTGGTCTCTAAGCTAAATGGACCAAATATTCCGGATATTGACTATAGAGACCAACTTTGGTCACTTTATTAATTTAATAATATAAATTTGGCGACCAAAGTTGGTCTCTAAATATAAAATACTTTTTTTATTTATTTATTATTAATCATTAAGAAGCGACCAACTTTGGTCTCTAATCCAAATATTATATTTTAAAATCTGGAAACTAGAGACCAGGGTTGGTCGCTTTTTTATTCAATAATTTATTTATTTTATTAAACTAGCGACCAACTTTGGTCCCTAAATACATGAATTTAATTTATTTTTTATACTTTAGCGACCAACTTTGGTCGCTATATCACCAGAAATTTTATTTTTTTAATGAAATAGCGACCAAGTGTGGTCGCTTTTTGTAGAAATCTGGGTAAATAGCGACCAACGTTGGTCGCTATTCTCCAGAAATTTATTTTTTTTGAACGTGAAAAGCGACCAAATAGAGACCAAAGTTGGTCGCTTTTCTGTGTATTGTTTTGGCAGAAACTGCCTATTTTGGCAGCTATACCACCTGCCAGTCATACCAAAACCCTAACAAGCAACAACAACAACAATTCAAACAACAATTCCAATAAGAATACCAAACAACAACCCAACAACAACAACAATAACAAAAAAACAACATTAAAAGCTACATTAAAACCAAGAAAGTGTAAATTTCAATAGAACTATCAAACTAAGTTAACTCTTATTACAACCCAATGGAAAACAAATTGTATTTGTCTAGTTCAAATTGTCTAAAATTTGTTGATTGTTTGGTACATCATTATCATCACCCTCTAATGAAGTTTCATCATCATCACGGTATTGAAAAGGGTCTATTTGTCGATGACGGGAAGAATGATCACGGGGAGGACGGGAGGAACGGCCACTTGGAGGACGGGATGAACGAGCACGGGGACGGGCAGCCTCTGGCGATGATGGCGGAGACCGGGGAATCGAAAAAGATCCAGCTAGGAGATTTTTGATCTGCTCTTGCATGCCCTGGCACTGAGCGACCACGCCAATGTACTGAGCATCTCTAAGCTTTTCTCTTTTCTTGGACGCTTCTAGCTCGGATGTGAGCTTTGTCACAGTCTCCCGCATAGCGGAGAGGCTCTCCCCATCAAGTTGCTCGGCTTGCGAGGAAGTCCCTATTCCTTGCATTCCACACCTATAGCGATGGAATGTCTTAGTAGGAAGGCCGTATACCTTCCCTCATTTTGGACCGCCTGCAGCCCGCATCCATAGTCTTTCAACATCCTCGGCCGAAAGTTTGAATGGCGCCCCCGACTCATTAGGTGGCTGGCTGCGTATGAATTCCTCAGCTTCAACTCTGAAGCGATCCTATAAGAAAGAGTAAATTGAATTAGTATTTCTAAATTTATATAAAAGTAAATGAAAATACTTAATGAAAAGTGAAAACTTACATGTACAGTCGAGGCTCGTCCCTCGACCCACCTTTCTTCATCCGTCTCTTTCTTCTTCTTCACAATATGAGTCTCCTTGAATAGCTCATCTTGGTTCATCGGACGGCCCAACTTCTTTTCCTGAAAACTCATAAATTTTAATTAATAAATAGAATAGATATACTTTGAAAATTAAAATAAATTAAGCAATTACGTACCATTCTTCTTTTTATTGTCCCCAGGCTGATCGCACCTCCAGTGTGCAAGGATCCTCCCTTCTCAGATGCGCGAGCTTTCTTTCCCTTTTCGCTCTTCTGTAAGAACTCTGCAGTAAGCCATTGCCTTTGCAAATCATCCCAAAACTCTTGAAGCAACCAGCCAGGCTTCTGGTTCAGCTGTCTAGCTATGGAGAAAGAATGCGACAACCGCTTGCGAGCTTTGAGATTAAAATTTGCAGCCACGTCCGCGCTATACTGGTGTTCCCATACACACTTGCTCTGTATTTCAAAAGTTAAATATTATATGAAAATATCATAAATATAAATAATTATACTGCTTAAAAGAACATTTATACCTTAAATTCATTGAAAATTGCCTCCTTCAGTGAGAATGAGAATTCACGCCAAGACGCATAAGGGGCATCATAAAGCTTTTTGGTTGCTTTGGTGATTATCCTCGTAGTAATATTACTCGGGAGGAACCTACAATTTAATAAGTAAAATAAATTAATATCTTAGTAAAAACTGTACAAAAAAATAAACATAAAAATAACAAATAACTCTTACCCATCACCCTCAGGGACTATGATGATCCTGCCATACTGATCATAATGCACCTCCTCGTCAGCAGCAGTAGCAGCATCAGCATCATCGTCCGAAACATGTGTATCAGAGGCATGTGTGGAAGGAGTAGGGGGGTCAGAGCTACTATCCCGCAAACGAAGGCCTCCAATAGGTGGAGTCGCTGATGAAGATAGATGTGATCCCTGTGACTGCGACATAGCTGCACGGATCGCAAGTGGCTGTGATACTGACTGCTGTGACCCGACTGGCTGTGACGCTGATGGCTGTGATCCATGTGGCTGTGACATGGATCGATGCGATCCATGTGATGCTGCTGGGTGGGATCCACGTGGTAGTGAGGCAGGTGGACTGTATGTCGGACGCACAGTCCGATGGCCCTGTGAAGAAACACCCGGGGTCTGCACGAAGGTGTAGGGCTGGTGATGCTGTGGCAGCTCAGTATAGCCATGGGGTAGAGGCTGTGGGGTAGAGGCAGCTCAGGTAGCCATAGGGTAACTACCTTCATTGTTACCTCGACCCTTGCCTGTCATCTGCATAATATAATACATATTTAGATTGAAACATATAAGGAAACTATCTATAAACGAGAGTTATCGAAGAAACCAACTTTTTAAAGCTCATCGACGTATTCTTCCTCGTCAGAGAATTCTTCTTCCTCACTAGTTTGAGCTTCATCAGTTGATTCTTCTTTCTCGTTTTCTATAATTCTTACTTCATTTATATCAACTTCTTCCAATATGTGTTCAGGATGTTCCAAATCATTTTCTAAAAGTTCGTCCACTATTTGGTGAACACTGGAGATATCGTTTTGATATGCAACATCCAACACATTCTCGACTTCGACCCTACCTACAGGATTAGTTTTGATTACAACCCACCAATCGGACTTATTCTGCCTCAATGGATAAGGAGCATAATACACTTGCCTAACATTATGTGCAATTATGAAAGGATCATAGCGATTATACTCCCTCGTATGATTAACCTCAATTATGTTGTATTGATTGTGTACTCTCGTACCTCTTGTTGGATTTGGGTCAAACCACTTGCATCTAAAGAGAATAATTTTCTTAAATGGCCAACCTAAATATTCTAGTTCTATTATTTCTTTGAGCACACCATAATAATCAATATCTCCAACTTGGTTGCCATCACCACCTTGAACCCACACCCCACTGTTGTTGCTTTTTTTATTTTTAGAGCAATCCTCTGTATGAAACTTATAACCATTCACAACGTACTTGGAATATGTTGTGACCTCAACACCAGGTCCCCAAGATATATCTTTCAAAAATATATTTACATCATTATTTGGATCATTTACCTACATAATGTTAACAAAATTCATAAGTTAGCATAACTTCCAAACATTGTTTACCTACATAGTGTTAGAATATTTTAAGGATATACTTACAAATTGTTTGAACCACTTATCAAATGCCGTATATACAGCATCTTGGCCAAATTGACCCACGAAGTAACTGTGACACATCAAATATTTTTAGTAGTTGCATTGAGATGTAATCACAGTAAATTTTATATTTTGATAACTATTAAATCAATACTTACTTGAGAAATGGTACTACTTCGGGACAATTTAGCAACACATGAAGTGTAGCTGACTTGAACTCCATATCACTCAAATTTCTCTTTCTACCATCCTTAGAACATCGGCCTGGTTGATTGAATATGGACATAGGCAGATATAATGGATCATTCGTAAGGGCGACCGTGTGCCTGTTGGGCCTATTCCTAGCACATGGCACATTACTCTCAAAATAATAAGAACAAAAATGAGCAGTTTCCTTTGCAAGATAAGCTTCGCATATAGATCCTTCAATTCTATTCCTCTGCTTAACAAATTGTTTGCATTTGCCAATTGTCCTACATAATTTCAGGTTAGCCAAGAACATTCAAATAAAATAGAAAATTATATATGGACTATAATATTACCTCTCAAAGGGATACATCCATCTGCATTGAACAGGCCCTCCAAGTCGTGCCTCGTGTACAAGGTGGATTGGAAGGTGTTCCATCACATCAAAAAACCCACATGGAAATATCTTTTCCATCTTACCCGAAGTTACACGAATGTTCTGATCCATCCGGCGTAGGTTTTCTTCCCTTAATGTGGAAGAACACAAGTCTTTGAAAAACAAACTAATCTCAGTGATAGGTTTCCAGATTCTTTCAGGCAAACCAAAAAACGCAATAGGCACTAAGGTCTCCATGAAAACATGACAGTCATGACTTTTCAAATGGCTCAACTTCCCTACCTCCATATCAACTTTTTTCCCAAAATTGGACGCATAACCCTCAGGCATCTTCAATTTCGTTACCCAATCACAAATCTGCCGTCTTTCCTCCAAAGTGAATGTGTAACTTGCTTTGGGCTTGAATAACTTACCATTGTTTGCTGTCTGCAAGTGTAATTCAGGCCGCCTGCAATATTCTTGTAAGTCCATTCTAGCATTCGGGTTATCCTTTGTCTTACCTTTAACATCCATCACTGTGTTGAACAAATTGTCAAAATAATTCTTCTCAATATGCATGACATCAAGGTTGTGACGGAGAAGATTATCCTTCCAATAAGGCAACTCCCAAAATATACTCTGTTTGGTCCAATTATGAGTAACACCGTATCCGGGGAATCTATGCGGTGGAACTTCAGTAACTTTACTGAAGTTCTGGACCCTCTCCCAAATTTCATCACCTGAAAGTATCGGAGGTGGATAATCATATTCCAGTTTATTCTTTTTGAAAGCATTTTTCATTCTTCTAAACTCATGACCCTCAGGCAAGAATTGACGATGACAATCAAACCATGATTGCTTTCGGCCATGTTTCAAAGTGAACGCTTTACTATTTTCCATGCAGTAAGGACAAGCTAGGTTCCCAGCAGTCATCCACCCAGACAACATTCCATACGCAGGAAAATCATTAATTGTCCACATTAAATTAGCACGCAAATTGAAATTCTGCTTGGTTGATATGTCATATGTTTCAACACCATCGCACCACAATTGTTTTAGCTCATCAATCAAAGGTTGCAAATATACATCTATCAAACTTTTCGGATTACGTGGACCGGGGATAATACAATTTAAGAATATATATGGACTAGTCATGCACAACTCGGGTGGTAGATTATAAGGTGTAAGAAAGACAGGCCAACATGAATACGGTATCGCAGATACAGAAAAAGGCGTGAAGCCATCCGCACACAGACCTAACCGAATGTTCCTTGGTTCACTAGCAAAATCTGGATATGTCCTATCAAAGTGCTTCCAAGCTTCTCCATCTGAAGGATGGCACATAACACCAGGTGGTCTTCTATTTTCAAAGTGCCATCTCATATGAGGAGCAGAACTCATCGACGCATATAACCTCTTTAGCCTAGGTATAAGAGGTAAATAATGCATCGCCTTGATAGCGACCATCTTCCCGCTGGAAAGCCTCTTGAAACGAGGCTTTCCGCAAAATTTACAAATGCTTAACTTTGCATCATCTTTATAATATAACATGCAACCATCTCCACAACAATCAATTCTCATTGACGAAAGTCCTAACTTAGAAACTAATCTCTTTGCCTTATAGAAATCACCAGGTAATTCGATTTCCTCGCCAACTAGTTCACGCATAAGGTCAATGACAGAGTCCATGGCTCCTTGAGAAATATTCCAATCAGATTTCATACTTAGTAATCTAACTGCAACAGACAACTCAGAGTGCGGACGACCTTTACGTAGTGGACGACTAGCTTCCTCTAACTGTTCATAAAAACGTTTTGCTTCATCATTAGGAGTTTGTTCAACATTTTCGTTGGGCTCACCCCCAAAGTGCATTCCAAAAGCATTCGCAACCATATCATGAATTCTGGAATCACTATTTCTATTCTCCCTCGACCTACTACTTTCACCAAGAACCATGTTATGAAATATCCCATCGCTACCATCCATCTCTCCATGATAAGTCCACACAAAGTAATTCGCTATAAACCCCTTCATATAAAGATGAACCTTAACTTCCTCCGGTTTTCCAAACTTCATACAGTCGCACTTAACACAAGGGCACCTAATTACTCCTTCTTTTATGTATGGCGGAAGTGACATTGCATGTCTAATAAAGTCCTCAACCCCTTCTACAAAATCCTCCCGCAATCCCCGCCGATTAGGATAATTCCTATTGTACATCCAAGAACGATGTTCCATCTATTTAAATAAAGCAAGAACAAATTAAATTAGTTAATACATTAATAAACTCCTCCCTTTAAATCTTTTTTCTTATCTTATAAATGTATAATTCATAGTTTAAAGCATGAATTTAGGTACTCTTATTTAGGTATTGCTCCTCTTCTAAGACAATGAATTGTATCTTTTCACAATTGAACTCAATATAAGTAAAAAGCTAATAGGCAAAAAAAACAACCCTAATACTAAATAGTAAAAATTTCATATTACCTAATGTAGTTCATATTAGCTAATAGTAAAAAGTTCATATTACCTAATGTAGTTCAAACAAAGTTCAAACAAACAACCCTAATGTAAAAAGTTCATATTTCCTAATGTAGTTCAAACAAACAACCCTAATACTAAATAGGCAAAAACTCTAACAAATTATATAAAATTATATAGCAAAATTTAAAAATTAAAAAGCTAATAGGTAGATTACTAACCTTGGTAGATTAAAAGGAGGCTAAAATCAGTGGGGGGCGGCGGAACAGTGGTGGCGGCGTTGACAGTGGTGGTGGCGGCGTAACAGTGGTGGTGGCTGACAGTGGTGGTGGCGGCGGCGGTGACAGTGGTGGCAACGGGTGGGGGGGATTGATTTGTGTAAGGAAATAGAGAAGGGGAGGAGAAATAGTTGAGAGAGAAGTTGGGAAATTTGTGTGAGAGAAAATAAGATTTTGGGAGGGGAAACCCGATTTTGAGTTCTGCAATTAAAAAAAGCGACCAATATCGGTCGCTATTTTGGTAGCTATATAAGTATTGACTGGTTTGACCAAAATAGCGACCAACGTTGGTCGCCTTTCTTGACCGTTTGACCAAAAAGCGACCATCTTTGGTCGCTATATTTGAAAATAAGTAAATAAAATAACCCTAATTTTTTTCCTGTTTTATATATATATATATATATATATATACTCAAAAGCGACCAAAGTTGGTCGCCTTTTGGTCAAACGGTCAAAAATAAGCTATATTCGATACGGTATTACCTAATACACTTATACTTAGTGCATAGTATAGTGTAAGTACATATATTATATATATATGAGCTATATTCGATACGGTATTACCTAATACACTTATACTTAGTGCATAGTATAGCGTAAGTACATATATTATATAAGCTGTATTCGATACGGTATTACCTAATACACTTATACTTAGTGCATAGTATAGCGTAAGTACATATATTATATATATATAAGCTATATTCGATACGGTATTACCTAATACACTTATACTTAGTGCATAGTATAGCGTAAGTACATATATTATATATATATGAGCTATATTCGATACGCTACTACCTAATACACTTATACTTAGTGCATAATATAGCGTAAGTACATATATTATATATATAAGCTATATTCGATACGGTATTACCCAATATACTTAGTGCATAATATAACGTAAGTACATATATTATATATATATGAGCTATATTCGATACGGTATTACCTAATACACTTATACTTAGTGCATAATATAGCGTAAGTACATATATTGTATATATATAAGCTATATTCGATACCATATTACCTAATACACTTATACTTAGTGCATAATATAGC
>NW_017677637.1:20996-23700 GCF_001879085.1 Nicotiana attenuata
GTACTATTCATCCCTTGTATTACAAAAGTATTAACGACTTATATTTATTTTATTTACATAATAAATACAAAAGTGATTTTTAATTTTGACCATATAGAGACCCACTTGGTCGCTAACTGTAAATAAATTTAATTTAGCGACCAAAGTTGGTCACTAACTGTACATGAATTTAATTTAGCGACCAAGTTTGGTCACTAAATTTTAATCAGATTTATTTATATTTTATATAATATTTAAATTAATAATAAAAATTATTAAATGTTAGAACTGGGTCCCACATTTGCGACCAACATTGGTCTCTATTTAGTTAAGCGACCAACTTTGGTCGCTAACTTTTGAATTTATATTTATTTATATTTTATAATTTATTTTAAATAAATATATATTTATTAAAATATAATAACTGGGTCCCGCTTTAGCGACCAATGTTGGTCGCTATCAACTTATCCTTCAGTTAGCGACCAACTTTGGTCGCAAGTTTTAAATTATATATATTTATATTTTATAAGTTTTATAAAATAATAATAAAATTATTAAAAAAAATTATGTGGGTCCCGCTTAAGCGACCAACATTGGTCGCTAATCTCAGTATATCTTTGACCAAACAAGTCTAACCAGTCCAGTCAACAGTTTGACTAAATTTGCGACCAAATAGCGTCCAACTTTGGTCGCTAAAGTACTTCAAATATTTTTTTTATTATTTTCGGCAGTTTGGCGACCAACTTTGGTCGCTTTTTTTGACAGACCAAATTTGGTCGCTAATCTTTGGTCGCTTTTTACAGGAATTCTAATAGTGAAAGAGCAAGTCTAGATCTACTAATATTTTAACTTCTCATACATTGCGTGCTTTGCATTTTTTTCATGATTTTGTACGGTCCTGCCCCATTTGCATCACTATATTTACTATCTTCTTCCTTTCTAGTATCTTAATCTAGGTGGGCGGAAAGGGGTTCAGGCCCATTTAATAAAATAATATATATTAGGTCTTGAATTCCCTTAACTTCTTTGCATATTTATTTTTTTTAATTTTTTGAACGCTTGAAAATTCTGCTTTCACAGATGGTTGTGCGTAAATATATATACATAATCTCTTGCTTTTCATACACACACATGTGCGTTTAGGTTTCCGTTAAGCAAAAGTGAAACTTATTTTATTGACATGTCTACTAATACTCTGTATCATTCTAACGTAATTTTGGTTTTATTTTCAGCTCATTTGACTTGGCCACCGAAAACTTACGTAATGGCCGTTCGAGACATTTCTCCTGAATTACGAGCGATCGAACAAAACCTACTCCTCCTTCCTAATAATCGTATTATTACTTGCCTTGCAAGGTGTGACGGAGATTTAGATTGCAGTGATGCCACATTTTGCAAGTATTGCAGGTGGGATGTCATTACTGGTAAAACTATTTGTGGCGCAATCTACTAATTTCGGAAACAAATTATACAAGTTTTGATTGGCATGTCCCAGGCATTACTTTATATTAAAATATTAAAGTCCAGCTCTCGTTCTGGAAGCATTTGGCTAGTATGTTTTTCTTCTATTTTGGAATAAATTTTAGCTCTAGAAGCTAGAACATTGTACTACTGTAATACCCTTTTCTCCGAAAAGAAGTTTGTTTCAAATGGTATGTAAAAAGTTGTACTATCAAATAAAATATTTTAAGTTTCAGTGAAATGGTTTATTCAGCCACTGCATCGTGTTAACATAACATAAACCTTAATCCTGAGACAAGGAAAGGCAAATGATGCATGTGGTGATAAATAAAATATACTTAGTTAGAAGGGACTGGCTTTACCCAAGGGATATTACCCCTTGTTTACCCTGGAATCCGGATAACAATTGAATTTATATGGGGTTTTAAGGATCCGTGAACTAAAAGATACAAAAGGTTTGGATTGAGGAAAATAAAAGATAAAGACTCAACAATTGCTGCTAAAGTAAATAATCGCAGAATATAATATTGCTTAGAACAATTATGCTTGATAGCGTACAAGAATTGAGAGAGATGGTACCGTAGTGTAATGGTTTCCCGAACCGACACACGACGTGGTCCCAAAGGAAGTCGATTACTTCTTTCTCTCGAACCTTTTCGTAAGCCTGCGCTTCAACCCATTTGGAGAAATAGTCAGTAACCAAAAGAATAAATTGAGCCTTACCTGGAGCTCGAGGACGACGAGCTCGAGTCCGAAATTGAGGCTCGACAGTCGAGGACGACGAGCTCGAGTCCGAAAAGGTGGTACAGCTAATGAGGTCGGTCGTAGAAGAAGGGCACGCCGAGGTCAACTCAACTAGCCTTACTTGGGACTGGAGAAACAGGTATGTGGACTATCTAAAAACAGGAAAACTCCCACAGGACCCCAAAGAATCAAGGGCATTGAGAACAAAAGCGGCCCGTTTTTGTTTGGCCGAGGATGGAGTCTTATATAAAAGAACCTTCGGAGGACCACTCGCCATATGCCTTGGCCCCGGAGACACAGAGTACGTATTAAGGGAAATCCACGAAGGGTCATGTGGCAACCATTCGGGCGCGGATGCGTTGGTCCGAAAAATAATTCGAGCTGGATACTACTGGGTCAACATGGAACAGGATGCAAGGGAATTTGTACGAAGATGCGACAGGTGTCAAAGGCATGCGCCATTCATCCATCAGCCTGCTGAGCTGCTGCATTCGGTCATCTCCCCATGGCCTTTCATGAA
>NW_017677637.1:28165-28534 GCF_001879085.1 Nicotiana attenuata
CACATTCGAACATAAGACCTCCTCGAGGCATATTCGATCTCATAAGTCCTCCTCGAGGCATATTCGATCTCATAAGACCTCCTCGAGGCATATTCGATCTCATAAGACCTCCTCGAGTCACATTCGAACATAAGACCTCCTCGAGGCATATTCGATCTCATAAGTCCTCCTCGAGGCATATTCGATCTCATAAGACCTCCTCGAGGCATATTCGATCTCATAAGACCTCCTCGAGGCACATTCGAACATAAGACCTCCTCGAGGCATATTCGATCTCATATTCGATCTCATAAGTCCTCCTCGAGGCATATTCGATCTCATAAGACCTCCTCGAGGCACATTCGAACATAAGACCTCCTCGAGGCATAT
>NW_017677638.1:0-3255 GCF_001879085.1 Nicotiana attenuata
ACACTGCACTTTTCCAATCCACAGGTTGAACAAATTATTAAAGATGCTCAAAAGGAAATAATGATGAATAATATCATGGTTAAACCACCTTTGGTTACCCTAAATACATCCGTATTTGAGGTCCCTTCACAGTCAATGGAATCGTTTGGTGAAGCTGAAGGTGATGCTGGGCAGATTATGGTCTCAACGGGGAATAACAATGAGGTTATACATGCAAACTTGAGGCTGATGACTAGCAAGTCCAAGCTTTGGAAAGATCAAAGGGAGGATGATGATGAAGAAGATTGGGGTGATGGTTTTGTTGGTTATTCATCAGAAGAGGATGATCATGAAGTTGATTATGATAGTGTTGGTGAGGAGATTGACTCATTAGCAATGGTAACAGCTGATCGTGTGCCAGCAGCAACTTCAAAGAGTCTCTTGAACCTTAATGCTCCTATTTTCATACCTAAAAATTCTTCAAACCCTAATATTCAAAATACAGTAGCTATACCTACAGGTACTGCGCAGGAACAGCAGTTTAGTCCCAACGACCTAGTTACTACACCTACTGGTGCTGGAACAAATAAATCAACACAAAAAACTGGGCAGTTGCAACATGGGACAACTAGTACTTCAATGCAGGTTAACACAGCTGGTAGTCCTATTGATGATCGAGAAGTTACAGCAGCAAAATCTGGGCAGAAAGCTGGACAGAAGCAAAGTGTTAAAATCAGTCCAGTTATTTCAGCGGAGGAGAGAAAGCTCTTGGATGCAATGGTAAGTTCTAGTACCTTAAATCCAATTAACTCGTTAAACCATACAGTGGGTAGTACTGGACGCATGAGTAGAAGCAAAAAAATATGCAACTCAATGAACAAAATCAAAGCAAGGCAATAGTGGACAAAACTCAGGGAAATACAATGGTGTCACTTGGTTTTGAACAAAATATTATACAACCAGTACATTTGGGGAAAGACATGTATGAAGAAGGAGAGGAAGATGCAATGCTACAACAGTGTAGAGTAGAGGCGGCAAGAAAAGGTGATTTATCACCAATGCATAGTGGAAAAACAAAGAAGAATCGCTCAAGGGACAAAAGTTGGGATGGCAGGGTGAATGAAGATCCAAAGATAAGGAGGCTTCCAATGAGAAATGCAAAACAAAAACAGGTCACTCAAACCACATCTACAAAGTCCAATCATTCAAAGAAAAAAGCATGAATTTTGAAGTCATTTTGAAAATAGTTGGGGACGAAGACAGGAATCTACAAATTGAAGATTTCACAATACTAGAGAAAAGAGAACACCATGGTGGTTTCTTCATCTTGTTATTCTATCATCACATTAGCATAGTTCTATGTAATATCATCACGGAGTATGTTATAAACTCTGTGATGATCATAGAGTATTTAGTTCTAGCTAGTTCATTTTTTCTACATGCTTGTTAGTAGGTGAGGCTTTTTATTTGCCTCAATAGGATTAGTAAGGTAAGGTTTAGCTTAGTTTGTGTTGCACTGATTAAAGGCAATACTACTAGTGCTATTGTCCCCCTTATTTGTACTTGTCCTATGTGGTTCTTTTATTCTTTTTTTAGTTATTAATAAAACTAGCCCTAGGCTGCTGCCTAGTGGATTTGCTAAAAAAAAAAACCCTAAAAAAAAAAAATAAAAAAAAAAATAAAAAACCCTAAATATGCAAAGGCCCCGAGCGATTTTTCTCTGCCTTCTCTCTAGAAAAGGCGATTTAGAGAGAGAAAGCTGCGATCAGCTGCCATGGCCAATTCGGCCGGCGGCCAGCCATCTTTTCCGGCTGGTCAGCCCCCTCTAACGTCTACCCAGCCTTCTAATACACCAAACAATAATTCCCAACCTTCAAATCCATCTAGCGATAAACCAGCGCCCATGAACTACGCTAAAGCAGTAAAGCCTACGTTAAACAACGCTGCCATGCATGATCGAGCAGTGGTTACAGAACCAATTGCGCTTAGAAGAGCTACATTGCATCAAGGACAACCTTTGGTTTGCTTTACTGAAGCAGAAGTGGAACGCATGAACATGATCGAAGGTTTGCAGTATGCAGTGGTCTGCAAATTCTCATATGGTTGGCCGGAGATTAACGAATTACGTCGTATCCTTCCTATTCAATGTGGTATCAAGGGTGAATGCACAATTGGGTATTTACGAGATAGGCATATCTTAATTAGACTTACACTGTGGCAGGACTTCATTGAATTTTCATCAAAGGGAGTACATTATGTTAAGGACAAGTTTGGAGATGAATATCAATTTAGAACGTTGATATATGATGCTAAATTCAAGGTTGGAGAGGAGACACCAAAAGTTATGGCATGGATTTCTTTTCCTAATCTGCTGCCAACATATTTTGTTAAGGAATGCCTTTTTTCATTAGCTTCTGCAGTTGGTAAGCCATTACATCTTGACCAAGCTACACTGAACAAGACCAGACCAAGTTGTGCACGTGTGAAAGTATTAGTTGACTTACTAGCTGATCTCCCTAACAAGGTTAGGATGGATATTGTTAATGAAAGCACTGGAGAGATAAGAACTGAATGGGTGAATATCAAATATGACTATCTTCCTAAATACTGCAAAGAATGCAAGTTACAAGGGCATGATCTGTTGGAATGCTGGAGGGTGCATCCTGAGCTTATGGTAAATAGGAATGAGAAAAACCAGCCTGGTGTAGATAAGGAGAAGAGTAAGAATAACAACCCTTTGATGATTCTATCAAGTGGGAAGGTTGTTGGCAATGTTGGAACTCAGTGGAAAGAGGTGAAGGATAAAAGAAATCAAGCTAAAGATAAGCAGAATGGGGAAGGAACAAAAAATGGGAAGGAAGTAATACCAGTGGATAATCAAGTCTCCATGATGCCTCAGCAGATGCAGACAAACAATAAGTTTGCAGTACTAGAAGTTGAAACAAGTGAAGACAATGCAAACAAACAATTGGCCTTGGTAGAAGAGCAGGTGGTTCAGAATACAAGTGTACACACAAAGGAACCTGGAACTTTGAATCCTACAGCACCTATTTTAATTCCTGCTTCACCTGGGAATGAAAAAGGAAATAGAGGAGGAAACAAAAAGCCAGTAACAGAGCCAGCAGGAAGTTCAACACCAGCAGGCAACAACAAACACAAGAGCAAGGAAGTGCCAAAGCACCAAGAAATAAGGAGAACTGATCATCAGAACAAGGAAACAACTGCCTCATGGGTACAAAGAGCATTTAAAGATAATTTAGTTCTCACAAATACATC
>NW_017677638.1:8017-9164 GCF_001879085.1 Nicotiana attenuata
ATGAATCTTCTGTTCATCAGTAACAATCACATCTTGCTTGTATTGCAGATTTGGCATCAACTCTTGTTGTTTGCTAGACTTCAGGTTCTGCAATTGAGATTGTTCCACTGGAACAGTTTCTTTTGGTACAACTGTTGTCTGTTTAGTATGTATATTATTCTCTTCCCTTGAAACAAACTCCTGTTGGTCATCATCCTTAGACTTTAGAGCTGCACCATCACTAGTTCCTCCTGGATCTACTGCATCAGTGACAATTCCTTCTTCTATATGCAGCTGAGTTGGTTTATCTCCCTGAATCTTCTTTGTAAGTATTTGTTTCTCTGCCTCATTTTTCTCCTTTGTTACAGCTGCTTCTTCTTTGTTAGTGATATCATCATGTTTCCTTTTTGCTACAGCTGTCTCTTCTTTGTTTGTGACTGTGCCAGTTTCTTCTCCATTTACACTTTTCTCCTCATCTTCTTTATCTTCATGAATTGGTTCTTCATCATGCTTTGCTCCTATAGGTACCTCATTTTCCTCTGAATCGATTTCCCTTTGATCTGACCAAAGTTTACCCCCATTCCATTGTACTCTCTCCTTCATCTGAGGAAAGAAAGTCTCATTGGTTTGAATTTCTGGATTGTTGGCCATCTCCATCTCTACCAATGTATCCTGTGTAGGTATGTCCTTACAAGATGTATTGACTTCCACTAAGGTATTGCCTATGAAAGTTCTTTGCACCCATTGAGATGTGGATTCCTTGTTTCTAATGACATTTGTACCACTTCTTCCATTATTAGAGGCTGCACCTGCTGAATTGATATTACAATCTGGAGCTGCAGAATTAAGTTTTCCACCTGTGTTAGCTACCTGCTGCTGCTGCTGAATTATTGCATCCTGTTTCCTTCTTGCTGGGCTTTTAGGAACTGACTGTATTACATTTGTTGCCACTTGATTACAATTATCTGTGTTAGATTTTGCTGCATTGTATTTATCATTGCCTTGCTTTCCTTTGTTTGAGGGAGATGACATCTCCACCTGATTAACTTCCTGAACTTCCTCTATGATTGCCAACTCTTTGCCCTGCACATCATCAGACTCCTCCCCATCAAGAGCTGCAAATTTGTTTGTAGTCTGTAACTGCTGCTTACTACTGACCACATCAGCA
>NW_017677638.1:9938-11042 GCF_001879085.1 Nicotiana attenuata
CTTTAATACCGCATTGCAATGGAACTATACGACGTATTTCATTAAGGTCAGGCCATCCATATGAAAACTTACAGACTACTGCATATTGTAACCCTTCGATTATATTCATACGTCGAACTTCTGCCTCAGTAAAGCAAACAGTTGGTTGTCCCTGAAAAATTTTAGCTCTTCTTGGTGCAATTGGCTCAACAGTTGCAGCAGCATTCTGCATGGCAGTACTACTCGTCGTTGACTTCAGCACTTTCGCATAATCCATAGGTTTTTGCATGTTTTCTGGGGTCGTTGAGGGCTGGGCAACGTTGGTGGGTGGTTGTGGAGGCAGCCCAGCCACAGTAGGTGGCTGGCCACCGGCCGGATTCGCCATGGGAGATCGAAACGTAACTTTCTCTCACTAATCGCCTGTCTTGTCGCCAGAGCCTCTCTCTCTAGGCTTGGACGCGCTTGGGCTTCGCTTAGGGCTTTTTTTTTTTTTAAGCAATCCACTAGGCATAGCCTAGGGCTAGTTTTATTAATAATCTAGAAAAAGGAAAAGAACCTCAGAGGAAGAGTACATGTAAGGGGGGCATGGACCTTACCTTACTGAACCTATTGAGGCAAAGAAAAAGCCTCATCTTCTAGCAAGCATGTAAAAAATAGGAACTTGAAAAAACCAAGTATTCTATGATCGCCATAGAGTTTATAACATACTCTACGACGCTATTACAAATGATGATGCTTTGAAAGTGATAAACTAAAAACATGTAAAACTTATAGTCTTGCCCCTCATTTACCAACCTTGTGAGTTCTTCAGTTTGGATTTCGTTAGGCACCTCTTTAATTATCTTCAAGTAATCTTCAAAATTCTTCATTTCTTCTCCGATCTATTGGACCTCGTAGATGTGGCAGGTGCAACCCCTTTTTGCTTTGCAGCTCTCATTGGAAGTTGTCTGAGTGTTACTCCCTGATTAGCCTCCTTTATTTTACTATGTTTAGGAGAGACATCACCAATTGTGGTTGCTGCTTCATTTTCTTCTGCTTCCTTATAAATATCAAGACGTAAGTTGAGCTCTAGCCTTTGCTTATCTTCTTCTTGTAAGATCATCTGTAATGGTTCCTGTCTTTTTT
>NW_017677638.1:19418-23976 GCF_001879085.1 Nicotiana attenuata
AAATAACCTCTGACTTACCCTTGTTTTCACCCAACACGTGTATAACTCCCTCCAACACCTGTACAACATATTAAAAATACCTCCCCATTTCCTAATATACCGACACTCCCCACTATCTACCACATATCCCCAAATCATTTCATCTCTCCAGAACCTCCTCACCTCCATCTGAAGCTCTCCTAGGTAACATCGATTGTCTTTCTCTTTCTTCTGTGTTGTATCTTCTTCATTTTTGCTCCACTCCTCTGTACTAACTTCTTTTCTTCTTTGGATTTTCATGTATCTACTTGCATCTGTATGCCAAGCTGCTGCTACTATGACTTCTCGTGTTCTCCGCCTGACTGCTTCATCTATTGTGACTGCCTGGTGGTATATTCCTTCTGGTACGCCATTGATTATCACACACCTCTGATGAACCACGAAGAAGCTGCATCTGTAACCCTTGGTCGAATCAGTACCTTTCCTGTATTTGTAGCTTGTATTTAGGTCCTTCCATGTCTGTAGACAATCTAAAAGGTCCCAAAGCTGTGCTTGTATGTTCTTTATTTCTGCTTTTGATGGTTTCCTTTTTGTTACTTTGCAGTATGTTCTTCTGTTCTGTCGATTTTGTGTTGAAAATCTGTGTGTAACCACATTGTATTCTAGGTTTAAGTTAACCCCGGTGGATTGAGCACTTAGTACTGATACCACCACCTGAAGCCTCCTTAAACCCCAGATTACAAGTGTGTCACACCACATGTATAGTTGTATTCCTATCAGCATGATGTATGTATTTATATCTGCATAGCATTTGTTGATTTTCCTCTGCTTTTGTTGTTGTGATGTTTTTGAATTCAAACTGTACTTGTGCTATATTCTAGGTATAATTTTAGACCATTGGAATGAATGACTAGCATTGATACCACCAATTGATCCTCCATTATACCATAGAATAATAACAAATTCAATAATGTGTTGTAAGTCTTGTATCCTGTAAAAGCTTCCTACCAAGAAAGACTTGTTCATAGGAGCAAAGGGAGTAAAATTAACAGCAGTCCCCTCTTCCCTAAGGATTTGGGGTTCATATGTGCAGTTAATGATGTGTTCAACTGCCTGACTCCCTAGTTTCCAATGAAAGACTAGTCTCTTTGCATGCCCAATTCTCTTAAGCAATCTGAGCCTTTTTTCTGATTTTAGAACCCTCCAACCATAAGTATCTATGCTTGCCCTGTCTTCATCTCCTAGGGAATGAGTGCTAAGCACTAATACCACCCTATAGAGATGAAATACCTGACAGAACATAGATACTAAGCTCCTACCTGCAAAAAAGAAAACAATGTTAGAAAAGATCTGCATCACCATACTCTCCTCTATGCAGATTTGAGTATGATGATTCCCAAGATTAACTCCTTGACCCTCCTGCAACTGTTTCTCTCCTCTTAATTCCCTGCTACTTTCACTCTGATATATGGACATTGCATCTTATCCTCATTCACTATTCTCCTCCCCTGTACATCTAGATCCCAGAAGTCATAGCACTCAATCATGCCATGATCAAGTGCAAAATTTGCCAAATGGTCTGCCAATTTATTCCCTTCTCTGAAAATATGTGACAGTTTCATCCTGCATCCTTCCTGAAGCTTCATAATCTCTTCTACATATTCCACAATACACCAAGGTGGTTTCCATGTTCCCTCAATAGTATTCTTCATGAGCATAGAATCTGTCTGCAGCCATATGTGAGAATAATTAAGAGTCCTGCATATTCTCAATGCCTCTAAGATTGCTACAGCTTCTGCTTCATTGTTAGATCCTTCAGTAATCTCCCTTCCCAATGCATATTTCACATCACCTGATGCATCTCTTAGACAAAAACCAATAGAACTTCTTCCAGGATTCCCTCTTGATGCCCCATCTGTGTTGACTTTTATCCAGCCCTCCATAGGAAACTCCCATAGTACTTTCTCATATTTAAGCCTTGGAGTATAATTTTCCATCATAGTCAGTAAATTAGACCATCTGTGAGGTACTTGTAGGTTAGGTTTCCTCATCTGCACAAGGTGCTGGAGATGTGTTGACACTTGATAGATTACTCTGCTGACTGATACACCTTCTCCATGTTTTAGACTATTTCTTCTCTTCCATAACTCCCAAACTATGCAAGAAGGCAGAGCCTGCATGACTGGTTTTAATCTAGACACCACAGGTACAGTCCAGCATCTTGTAATGGCTTGGTGTAGAGTCAAACCTTGTACTGATATTCCAGCTCTTGGTAGGAAATACCTCCATACTGTCTCAGCAGATTTTGATGTGTAGAACAGATGCACTAATGATTCCTCCTTAGGTGCAGCACAACACCAACACTTAGATGGCATGAAATACCCCAGCCTTCTCATAAAGTCATCTAATGGTAATTTAGCTTTCCACACCTTCCACATGAAAAAGGAAATCTTAAAAGGAAGACCTCTTACCCAAATCATCTTATAAGCTCTTTTAGGATGATCTCTCCTTCTCAAGTATTCCCATGCAGTTTTGACAGAAAAAAAACCTTTGGGTTCCAGCATCCAAAATGGTCTGTCTATGTCATTTTCTACCAGTGGGGGACTGATCTTCTCAATAATGTGTGATGCTAAGTCTTCTGGTAATAGCTCCAATAATCTATCAACATTCCATGCTCCATTCTCCACAAGTTCATACACATTCTGTGTTCCCTCATCTATACCAAAGTCTTGTGGAACAAGAAAATAAAGGGCCCCTAGTCCAGTCCAGTTATCATACCAAAACAAAGAAGAGCCCATCCTCAATTTCCATATTATCTGATGTTCAATAAGATCCCTGCACTCCAACATTTTCCTCCACACATGTGAGCCTTCCCTCCAAGGTACTACTACTGCATTTAGTTTTTTGCAGTATTTCTGACTCATGAAAGAACTCCACAGACTAGGTTTAGTTCTGAAATTCCACCATAGCTTACAGAATAGAGCTTTGGAAACATCATGTAGGGATCTGAAGCCAATTCCCCCTTCATCATAAGGCATACAAAGAGTGTTCCATGAAGCCCAATGTCTGCTATTTCCCCCAACTGAGCTACTCCAGAAAAACTGAGCAAACAACTTATGCAGTTTATTAATAACATAGTTTGGGGGGTTTACAGCAGATAACAGATGAATTGGTAAACTCTGCAGTACACTAGAAAGTAGGACTGCCCTGCCTCCTATAGAAAGCAATTTTCCTTTCCATGACTGTAATCTGTTAAGAACCTTTGTGATCATTGGCTGGTAATAATCAAACCTCCTTCTTGCATAAAATATAGGGCATCCTAGATAAGTAAATGGGAAATCCTTACTTCCAATACCAGTAATCCTCTCAACTTTCCTTACTACTTCTGGATCTGTAAGGTGATGCATATAGATAGCAGACTTGTTCTTATTCACCAACTGGCCAGAAGCAACTTCATAGAGATATAATATCTCCATAATCAGCCTCAGTGATGTGGCATCTGAAGAGGAAAAGATGATGGTATCATCTGCATAAGCAAGGTGATTTATTTTTGGACTCCACTTTGGCAGTCCAAATCCACAGAAATAGAGATTTTGATGTAGTGAATTCAATCCCCTAGAAAGAGCCTCAGCAGCTAGAATAAAAAGTGTTGGAGACAATGGATCCCCTTGCTTGACACCCCTAGTTGATTTGAAAAAACCTCTTGGTTGACCATTTATAAGAACTGAGTACCAGTTATTCCCTACCAAATCAAAAATCATGCCAATGAACCTCTCACAGAAACCCATCTTTCTCAACACTTTTGTTAAGAAAAGCCAAGACAACCTATCATATGCCTTGGTCATGTCTAGTTTCATTACCACATTAGGACCAGCCTTAGTTCTTAATCTAATATCAGTAATGATCTCCTGGGTAAGCAATATATTCTCTACAATACTCCTACCTTTTACAAAGCCAGCCTGCTCCTCAGAAATTAAATTAGGCAGTATCTCTACCAGTCTGTCATGGATGACCCTTGAAAATATTTTATTAATGAAGTTACTAAGGCTAATTGGTCTCAAATCTGAAAAAGTAGTCACCTCTTTTTTCTTTGGTAGGAGAACTAGATTAGTATGTGTCACACACTTTGGTAGTTGTTGACCACAGAAAAATTGCAGAACCATTGCATAAATATCCTCTCCAACAATATCCCAACATGTGTGATAAAAAGCCCCAGTAAAGCCATCAGGTCCTCCTGCTGAATCCCCATTCAATCCATATACTGCCTTTCTAACTTCCTCTTTTGTTGGTAGCTCAGTTAATCTTGCATTTTGCTCTTCCTCCACCAAAGTTGGAACATGATCAATGATGTGAAAGGTTGAAGGTACTACTGATTCTGTGAATTGGTCACTATAAAAGCTGACTGCTTCTTCTGCAATTTGCTCCTCCTCTTCTATCCAGATGCCCATGTTATTCTGTATCCTTCTCAGCTGTAATTTCTTTCTTCTACCCCTCACTTGAGCATGAAAGAACTTTGTGTTTCTGTCTCCATCTTTAAACCATAACATGCCTGCTTTCTGTCTTCCAGAATTCTCTTCCA
>NW_017677638.1:26151-28527 GCF_001879085.1 Nicotiana attenuata
AGTAGTAGGTTTAAACACTGCTGCTGCAGGATTTAGGATGCCTCCACCCTTTGCATTGGGCATTAACCTTTGAGTTCCCTGATCCTCCACCAATGCCAATTGATTATTGGCATTATCTTCATTATTTTCCACCTCTAAGACTTCAAACATGTTGTTGGTCTGCACCTGCTGTAAATTTCCAGCATTTTGTTTTTCAACAGGTACTATTTCTTTCCCAATTGTCGTTGTTCCTCCACTCTGCTTGTCATTACCTTGAGCCCTTCTGTCTCTAACCTCTTTCCACTGTGCACCTACATTGCCAACAACCTTTCCACTTGTAAGAATCATTAATGGAGCATTATTCTTACTAGTTTCCTTGTTTGCTTGTACACCACCATCTGTAACAGACTGCTTCTCCACTTTCCTATTATTTAGAAGTTCAGGATGCACCCTCCAACATTCCATTAAGTCATGGCCTTGTATTTTACAATCCTTGCAATATTTAGGTAAATAATCATACTTAATATTCACCCATTCAGTTCTTATATCTCCCGTATTCTCATTGACAATATCCATCCTAACCTTTTTAGGGAGATCAGTTAATAAGTCAACTAGCACCTTCACACGTGCACAGCTAGGTCTAGTTTTGTTCATAGTAGCTTGATCAAGGTGTTGTGGTAGTCCAACAGCTGAAGCCAATGAAAATAGGCACTCTTTAACAAAAAAAGTAGGCAACAGATTTGGGAATGAAATCCATGCCATTACTTTAGGGGTCTCCTCTCCAACTTTGAAGTTAGAATCATAGATCAAAGTACGCAATTGATATTCCTCCCCATGTTTGTCCTTAACATAATAAACACCTTTAGATGAAAAATTAACATAATCCTCCCATAATGTGAACCTCACTAGTATATGTCTATCTCTTAAGTACCCAATGTTGCATTCACCCTTGATTCCACATTGCACTGGAATAATACGTCGCAATTCCTTGATTTCAGGCCATCCATACGAAAATTTACATACAACTGCATACTTTAAACCTTCTATAATATTCATACGCTCGACTTCTGATTCAGTAAAGCAAACTAAAGGTTGACCTTGATGTAAAGTAGCTCGTCTAGGCGCAATAGGTTCCACAACTGCTGCTCGCTCATCCATGGCAGTGTTATTCGAAGATTGTTTCACTGCTTTGGCATAATTCATTGGGACTGTTTTATCGCTAGGCAAATTATAGGCCGTTGAATTATTGTTTGTTGCAATAGGGGGTTGGGTAGAGGACGTAGGGGGCTGACCAGCCGGAAAACCAGGCTGGCCGCCGGCCAGATTGGCCATGGCAGCTGATCAAAGCTTTCTCTCTCTAAATCGCCTTTTCTAGAGAGAAGGCAGAGAAAAATCGCTTGGGGTTTAGAGAGAGAAGGTGTTTAGGGTTTAGGGTTTAGGGTTTAGGGTTTTTTTTTTTTTTTAAGCAATCCACTAGGCATAGCCTAGGGCTAGTTTTTATTTATCGTTTTCGGGTTTTTTTTTTTTTTAAACAATCCACTAGGCATAGCCTAGGGCTAATTTTTATTTATAACTAAAAAACAAACAAGCACAATGTCATGAAATCCTAATGGATGTACGAAAAGGTAATAAAAATCTACATAAGACCTATTATCAAAATTGAGCATTATACTCAAAATTGATATTACAAAAATTCTACTCAAAATTGCCTCAAAATTAATCCAATAAAAAACCGGATATTTTGGCCCAACAAGACCACTATTGGAGGTATTTACTGATTTGCACAAATAGCCACTGTTTACTCCAAAATTTCCAAATTGCACATTTAGCCCAACCGTATACATTGAATAAGCCAAAGCCTCCAATTTGGCCCAAAACGCCAAACCCAACTGTGTAGTCAGCTCCAAATTTCCACCTCTGCTTTGCACAAACAGCCTCGCCTTTGCATTAGTAACCCCAATACACAAATTATTGAATTGAATAAATAGCCATTCATGTGCAAACACATAATGGTTATTCACACAACTCAGTATGAACCAACCTACCCAGTCCAAACACACCCGAACTAGCACATATAGCCAACACCTTGCACAACCAGCCAATTTATTCCAATTATTGAATTTAACAAATAGCCACATATATGTAAAACATATACACTGGCTATTTAGATAGACCAATAATGATGCCTTCCCACAACAGCCCAGATATTCATCTGCTAGCCCAATACAACGAGCCCAACTGAAAGCCATATTACATTGATAGCCACTGCCCACCCAAGTGCATTTACATGAGTAGCCAGAATTCCTCTTGACCCTATTAAATTGCACAAATAACCTCTGAACTACCCTTGTTTTCACCCAACGCTCACGGGTCGAGCCATGAAGCAGCCATTAGTAC
>NW_017677639.1:0-12868 GCF_001879085.1 Nicotiana attenuata
GGGTTTTTGATCGAATGCGTATTGCGGAAGTTTTGAATAAACTTAGGCTTGAATTCGATGTGATTTAATGGTTTTAGCGTTGTTTGACGTGTTTTGAGGATTGGAACAAGTTTGAATAACGTTTTAAGATGTGTTGGTAACCTTGGTTGAGGTCCCGGGGGCCTCGGGGTGATTTCGGGTGGCTAACGGAAGGAATTTGAAGTTGGAAAATTGCAGGTTTTTGGTTGCAGCAGGTGTTTCCGCATCTGCGGAAAGGAAATCGCAGATGCGGTCTCGCAGAAGCGAGCTAGGCCTCGCAGGAGCGGAAATAGGAGCCCAGGTCAGGTTCCGCAGAAGCGGGACATTGGGTCGCTTAAGCGGTCCCGCAGATGCGAAGTTGGACCGCAGAAGCGGAAAGTCGCCTTAAGTGAAAGGTCCGCAGGAGCGGACGTTGACCGCATAAGCGGAAGGCGCAAAAGCGGGAATTAATCCGCAGAAGCGGAAATAACTGGCAGGTTAAGTGAAAACATCTTCCTCGCGAATTTTTGAAAGAGTAGCATTTTGGACTCCGAACCTTGAGAGCTTTGAGGCGATTTTGAAGAGGGATTCGAGGGCTATTATCAGGTATGAACTCTTGGACTTAGAGCTTGATTTTATGGTGTATAAACATGAATTTGGACTGAATAATCAAGGAATCAAGGTCAAAAATGGTGGTTTAGGGCTTGAATTTAAGAGAGTTTAAAATAGGGATTTGAGGGGTCAAATGGACCTCGATTTTGATGATTTTGATATGTATAGACTCGTGGCGAGACGAGGAATCCGGAGATGTGAATTTCGTAATTTTTCGAGAAGTGGGCCCGGGGCTCGGATTTTGCCAACTTCGTGATTTTTGATATTTTTCGAGTCTTTTCGATTGGGTTATGACCCATTAGCCTATTGTGATGTATTCCTTGTGGTTTTGATCAGATTCGACGCGCGAGGAGGTCGATTCGAGGGGAAAAGGCATAGCGAGCTAGACTTTGACCGGCTAGAGGTGAGTAATGATTTTAAATGATGTTCTGAGGGTTTGAAAACCCCAGATTTGCACAGCTTGGTGCTATATTGAGATGAGACACGCGTTCCGTGACGAGCGCGGGGTCATTTACTATTGGGGACTGTGACTTGGTCCAGTCCGGATGATATTTTACCGCGTATTAGCAATGACTTGTTGTTTTCACTATGATTTGGGCTTATTGCCATATTTGGGGCTTATTGCCGACTGTTTGAACTCTTTATGATCTATCATCACTGTTTTCCTCACTGTTTGAAATATTATTTGAACTCAGTCCATGTGATTTACACCGTTTTCTTGAACTCAGCCATATTTACTCAAACTTGGAGTTTTAAACTGATATTTGAACTATTGTTTGAGCTGAGTATTATTGCTTTACTGTTGCCCGAGGGGCTGTTGACTATTTCTGGACTGATTGAGGCCGAGGGCCTTATGTGAGGGCATGATGAGTGAGGTGAGGAGGCTTTCAGGCCTCGTATTGATACTGTTCAGGCTTTCAGGCCTTGTTGATAGCGCTTGGGCTGTAGGAGCCCCTCCGGAGTCTGCACACCCACAGTGAGCGCGGGTACCCATCTAGAGTGATTAAATGTTGAACAGTGGTAACAATGACACTGTTATACGCGTTTGGTCAGGTAACAATGACTGACCAGTCAGGTAACAATGACTGACCAGTGGTAACAATGGCACTGTAATACGCGTTTGGTCAGGTAACAATGGCTGACCGGTCAGGTAACAATGGCTGACCATACTTGAGCATACTTGTTTTATTAATTGTTTTCAAAGAGATTTTCTTCCTATATTTCGCTGGTTTCTACTGTTTATCTGATGTTGCTGCTTGAGATAGCATTATTTGTGCCCTTGTGGGATTTTATGTTCTCAGTCGTTATTTAATTTTATTACTCACTGGGGTCGGAGTACTCACATTACTTCCTGCACCATGTGTGCAGAGACAGGCACAGCTGAGTTCGTACCTGAGCGCTGATTTCCTTCCAGACCAGGCGGACTAGGAGAGACGAGGTAGCTGTCGACGTGCACAGCCCCGTTTCTTCCTTATCTTCTGTATATTTTATTCATCTTCAGACTATGTTTCCATGCTTGTAGTGTTTTCATCAACTCTGTAGTAGCTCGTGACTTGTGATACCCCGATCGTCGGGCTGAGTTTGGGATGGTTTTTTCCCGTTATGTTACGTTTATTTTCGTACTTACGATTAATCAGTATCTATGGTTTAAATCTGTTATGCTAAGAAATTGTAAAAAGCAGTGTTGATTGTTCTGTTGGCTGGCCTTGTCTTCACGAGAGGCGCCATCACGACCGGTGGGAATTGGGTCGTGACAAGTTGGTATCAGAGCCTAGGTTACTAGGTCTCATGAGTCATGAGCAGGTTTAGTAGAGCCTCGCGGATCGGTACGGAGACGTCTGTACTTATCCTCGAGAGGCTGCAGAACCCTTAGGAAAACTTCACATTCTTGAAATTCTTGTCGTGCGATTTTGTTGATATGGGAACTAAGCTTTTGTGTTCTATTCTCTCGCAGATGGCGAGGACCCGCGCTACAGGATGAGGCGGACGCCCACCGGTACCACTTACTGAGGGTACTAGAGGCCGCGGGCGCGGTCGTGGTCGCGGTAGGGGCAGAGCCGCGAGGACAGCACCCATTGCCCCACCAGTTGCCCCGGCTCGGGATCAGGCCCCAGCTGCAGACATTCCAGCAGCACCTGTGCAGGCACCGGCAGTGCCCATTGTGATTCTAGGTCTCTAGGAGACCTTGTCTCAGATACTATCAGTTTGCACTGGCCTAGCCCAGGTAGTTTCAGCCACTGCTACAGCGGCTACCTCTCAGGCCGGGGGAGGCAGTCAGACCCCCGTCGCTCACACACCGGAGCAGGTTATGCAGGGTTTACAGACACCGGGAGCAGCTCCAGCTCAGCCGGTTGCACCAGCAGCACCAGTTGCACCAGTCGCACCAGTTCAGGACTTTGTAGTCCCAGTTATGCTAGACGATGAGCAGCGTCGTCTTGAGAGGTTCAGTAGGCTCCAGCCTCCATTTTTCAGTGGTGCTTAGGGCGAGGATGCCCAGGGATTTCTAGACAAGTGTCAGCGTATGCTTCAGACAGCATGGATTTTGGAGACCAGCGGGGTAGCATTCACCGCATTTCAGTTCACTGGGGCTGCTTTCACATGGTGGGAGTCGAATGAGCGGCGTAGGCCGGCAGGTGCAGCGCCTTTGTCATGGCAGGAGTTCTCCACTATCTTTTTGGAGAAGTGGGTACCACACTCTGAGAGAGAGGAGCTGTGCAGGCAGTTTGAGTGGCTTCGACAGGGAGACATGACTGTGACCCAGTATGAGGCGAGATTTTCTGAGTTGGCCCGTCATGCCTCCTAGATAGTTCCGACCGACAGAGAGAGGATCAAGAGGTTTGTAGATGGACTTAACTATCACCTCCGTGTTTTGATGACTCGAGAGAGAGTTTTGGGTATTTCCTTTGAGGATGCAGTTGATATTGCTCGTGATATTGAGATGGCTCGCCGTCAGGACAGAGAGGAGAGGGAGGCCAAGAGGCCTCGGGGTTCTGGTAGCTTCAGTGGTGCTCCGGCTAGGGGATAGTTCCAACAGAGCAGAGGTCGTTCATTTAGGCCTCCTCAGTCAGCTCGCTCTGAGTATCGTGGGTCATCTTCCGGCCGAGGTCATCGGGGNAACTAGTGTATTATGAAGTATTTGAGTATCGATCACATACAGTGAATGTATCATCTTGTGCAGATTGACTATATTGCTGTATAAGGTTATCGTCCTCGCTGATTTTAACAACATTATAAACTTCCGCATGCACTTTAATGTTGGAGCTCTTGACAGTCACTTTAAACAGGACTTTTTTGTCAAGAATATCATACAACTCCACTGGATAAGAACACTCATCAACAACAGCAGAAGCCTAAGACCGAATTAGTGTTAGAAATGGCAAAACACAAAGAATTACCTTTCTTACCTTTTATTGGTAAAATATAGTAACAATTAAAATAAATAAAATATACCTCAATTGAAATTTCATTTAACTCATTAGCAGACTTCCCAATGAGACTTGTTGCTTCACGATCCAAAAGCAACAAAGATATAAAGCCAGTGTGATCCATCACTTGCACTCGAAGCTTGTACCTGAAAGAGACGTTTAAAATAAGAAATTGAAACTTTAGTTTCATTTAATAGTTTATTGTAAAATTGGTCCTTATTTTTGTAACTTGCAACTTTAGTTCTATTTCACAGTAAATAGTGAAGCTTATCAAACCTATGAGTGATAGAACTATCAAGGCGATCACATTTCTTGCAGTGAAATTTACTTCCAATTTTGTCAACCTTCTTCGAGCATCTCTTGCACCCCAAATATGACCATTCTTTTTCAAGTAGAAGATTCACTACAGTCGCAACAATCCAAATATGTCCTTCCTGAAAAGAAGTCAAGTTGTAGCAAATTTGATTGTTGTAATCTATATATAAATGCCAAGAGCATAAGCTGTGAAAATTCCATTTATGTCCCAAAACCAAAAATATAAGTAACCAAGCATAGATATTAAACAGAGAGGAAAGAAATTGCAACCACATCACTACTAACTTTGAGTTCCACTGCACCAACAGCTGGTGCTTGGGCTCTAAGTCTTAAGGGGAAGATTTCAGATGTTATTACCCAACAAAAGATAAGAAAGTGTGAATTTTCGTGCCCTGCTGCTTGCTGAAGTTCTTTACGTTAACATGCCCTGCTGCTTGCTGAATTTCTGCTGACTTTCTTCTTTCTATTAGTGAAGTTTCAGATTGTGAAATGCTCATAAACTTACGTAACAGGTATTCTAAAAAACATATATGTGCATATTTAGGAAAACAAATAGTATTTTTAGACCTAACAGTGATATACATACACAACATAACATTAGTTAAATACTAAAGGAGTTTAATACATTAGTCACCTCCATGCAGTCGACCAATTAGCTAATAGTTTTAACTTCTACAGTTCCAGTAGCCAACTCGTCAGAAACAGAATAACTACGCTGAGAAGGTATTTGACTGATCCTGGCAGAGTTAGCTTCATTCACACTTGCCATTCTGTATTTTACGCAAGCTTGTATTAGTTTTAACCATAAACAGTTGTTTGTGTAGTATCCACTGTGAGCACGTGATTTTTGCCTCGCTTGAATTATTCCTATAGAATTCTTAAAATTAGGACTTTTTTTGATTATTTGAATTTTAGGGAATTAATTGCATGATTTTTGTGCTTGTTTGCATTTTGTGTGCATTTTTAGTTGGCATAATTCATAAAATAGTACATTTGCATTTAGGACACAATTTTATATTTTTTTAGTTCTATTAGTTTATTAACATTACAAAAAATGAAAGAAAATAACAAAAAAATGGTTCCTTTTGTATTCTTACTTTTAATTTTCAAATTTGTCTTAGGTTTAGTTGAAATTAGGAGTTAGTTAATTCTTGAAAATTAAGTAGTTTAGTTTTAGAATTAAATCAGGTCTTTTTATTTTTTATTTTGTATTTAACAAAAATCAAAAAAAAGGAGAAAAATAGACTGGCCGGCATTGGGCCAGTGATTAAATAATTCACCAGCCCAATCTCAAAACCTCTTCACAAACCCACAGTCCAAGCCCAAAATACCATATACCCGGTCCTGCCCCCTCCCCCCCCCCCCTTTTAGCAAAACGACGTAGTTTGGTTTAAATCTAATCTCAGTCGTTGGTTCTTTTGATCTAACGATTGAGAACTGCCTAGGTTTTTTAATATATATATGTCGGATTACCCCTCCCCCCCCCCCAAGGTCGTCTCTCCCACTCTCTAAAACTGAAGCATAATGCTGCCCTCCTCCGCCGCCGGAAATCGCCTCACGGCGGCGGCCGGCCTCCATTTCCGACCAAAATTACACCCCTTGTTCCTTTCCTTCTCCTCTTTCCGAATCTACACTCCATGTCCCTCGAATCTCCACCAATTCCTTCGAATCTTGAATAAAAGATCCTGACCCAAAACCCTAACTCATCAAATGGCCTCCAAATTTACACCAAGGCCTCATCTCTTCCTCCTCATCACGATCCCTTCATTGTCCCACTCAAATCCCACTGGAAGTCCTCAAAATTTCAAAACCCTAGCCGCCGCCTTTGTTCTCTGGTGGCGGCATCGCCTCCAAACCCAACTAAACCTACACCCTAGACTCACCTTAACCCCCCTCTTCCCAAACCCTAAGCCGGATTCCTTCAAGGCTAGTTGAAATTAGTCGAATCCTAAATCAAGGGTTTGAGTCCAAGTCTGAGTCGAAGACTCGAAGGTTATCAGTATTCAAATGGTTCCAAAAAAGATATTATGTGTTTGTTTTGGCAAAGAACAAACATATAATATTATTTTTTGGGGCCAAATTCAAAGTCAATTCAGCTAGGGTTAAATCAGTAAGTTTTTCCTTCTTATTTGATTATTTTTTTTTTCGTTTGTTGATTCTGTTTTGTGTTATTTTTAGTTTAATTTTTGTTTTGTTGTGATTTTTCTGTTAGTCAATACAGTGTTTAGTTCCTGTTCTTTGATTTTCACTTTTAATGATTAGTTAGTTTAACTTTTTCTGTTTATCTTTCCAGTGTTCTTAGAATTAATGTCGATTCATTTTGATTCACATTTTTGTAACTTCTACGTTAGTTTCAATTTTTATGTGTTAGTTAATTGTAATTCATTGTTCTTAACCTTAGGATATTAGTGTCCATTAGGTTTAAAGTCTAGTTTTGATTAATTAGGCTGATTAGTTTAATTGTTAGGATTTCTAAGAGTTGTTTGGATATAGCTGAAAATTTCCAGCATTGGTGAGTAATTAACCATGGTCATTTGACCAAGCCTAAGAGGACTAGGGTTAGTAAGTATAGAGTAGTAACTTTAGACTTAGTTCACGGGTAATTTGGACACTTCAAAGAGAAAGAATCTTGTAGTAACAGATTAGGAACACCCTAGACTCTTCTAGAATATGGCTTTAGTGTAAATTTCAGTAGTTTAGTGCAGTGACTTGAGAAACAAGTCAAAACTTTAGAACTAATGAGCAATTTCTGGAAATAAAAAGGGGGAAAATGAGTAAAAATTTCCAGAACCTTCTGCCCCTATTCTTGCCTATAAAAGGGAGGCCTAGTGCCTTGATAAACAAGTTTGGAACATCTGAAAAATTCTCAAAATTTACACACCTGAGAATTCCCCAAACTTTTGAACACCTAAAAAATTCCCCCAAAAATAGTCTCTGCAATTTCAGCTTATCTGAAATTTGAATTCAAAATTCAAAGCTCTTTTAGATCTCAGTGCATCTCAATAGAAAGAAAAATACAAAACCAAAAAAAAATACAAAAGAATAAAAATCCAAAATACTGTTCCATTCGAACTCTTTTAGGAGTTTAAGTTTGAATTTCAGTTGTAGATCAAGTTTTCGGCTTAACAGAAGGTTTAAAATGGTTTGAGTGTCTTCTAGATCCCATCTGGTTCAAGTTCGAGGAATTCTGGTTGATTTCGAGTGTATTTTGGTCCAATCTCATCTGATTTTGTTCGTTTGCTGGTGTTTACTCTTCTACAAACTGTTTCTGGGTTGCTGTGGTATTTTCTGGGAATTATATTTGATTCTGCTGCCTTGGTTGTGAGCTGCTGCCTGCCATTGTCTGAGCTGACTGCCTATTTCTTCATTTTTATTCCAATTTTCAGGTACACAGCTATAACTTTGATAAGTGTGTGCTGAAACATGAAGAATGAATCTATACGATAACTGAAGCATGAGATTTGATTTAATTCAGTTCCTGATTTGTGTACTCAAGCATTTAATTCAATGATGCAATTTAGACCTTTGCTTGTTGTTGTACTAATTGGACTGTATAATTATTACTTTTTGGATTCGTATTATGAGTTGAACGTCAGATTTATTTTTCAGTAGTTATAAAAAACAGGTTTAAAATGGTTTTGTGTTTCAGTAGCTAACTTCAGTATTCCAGTTCTTCAAATCCAAAAATAATTGGGCTGTTTTGAATCTAGGCAGTTAACCTGTTCGTGTATAGGTTCACATTCATGACTATTGTTGTTAAATTCAATCCATGTTTCTGGTTTGATTTTCACATGTAGTATCATTGGCCTGCTCATTTTAGATATCCAGGTCTTCACTTCATCAGCATATAAATAAATGAATGTGTAAGAGGTTTGAAATTCTGAAATCCATGTGCAGCATGATCGACCTAGAAGTTAAGCTATGTAAAATTTGTTAGAGTTGCCAATCTCAACTATGTTCTGAATTGACTAATACAAGGATCGGAAGTAAAATCAGTGTTAAGTGTAAAAGTGACCTGTATAATTGGAGGTATAATACAGTGTAAAACTGTGCAGAATCAATTAGTCTACGTGCTGTTGGGCCAATTACAAGCCCGCACGTTGGGGGCCATGACCAAAACATTGAAACACACATTTGGGCCTCCCAGCTCGTTTGAATAAATCCAAGTGCTGGGTATATTAAGTGCTATTTTCTTCCCATTGGCTCCTTTTTGTACCGATATTGAGGCATGGATTATAATTAGCTAATTAATTAGGGCCTTTTCTTTTATTATTAAAAACAAATTGAATAGAAAATCGTAGTTGCTTTAGGTTTGCCCTTTTAAAATAATAAAACAAGATGAGCCTCGCCAAACACAACGCATAAATTGCGGGGCCTTCTCTAAATGTCTATTAAAATACTTAGAATTCGGGACGGGCCGTTTAGCGAATTTCACGGCCCTCCTCAAAGATAATAACGCGTTAGTCGCTTTAGGCCCGGCATTTAATAGTATCGCTTTCTTAAACTCGGGTGCACATTTATGTTACCCAAATCCAAATCCCAACGAAGTAGAAATGTGTCAAAATCCACGGGTGCATTTATGTGACGTGGTTCGAGACGTGTTTTCACGATGTTGTAATTCTCTTTAAAAATAATAATAAAAGCGGTTTAAAGTTAAAAGCACATAGGTTAAAACATGTATTAAAATCAGATTTTTAGCCAATTGTAATAATTTAAGCGACCATGCTAGAACCACGGGATCCGGGGGTGCCTAACACCTTCCCTCGGGTCAACAGAATTCCTTATTCAGAATTTCTGGTTCGCAGACTCCAATTGGGAAATCGAAATTTTTCCTCGATTTGGGATTCAAATTAAACCGGTGACTTGGGACACCAAAAGCCAACCCTATCCCAAGTGGCGACTCTAAAAATAAATAAATAATCCCATTTCGAATAATATCACTTTAAATGGAAAAACTCCCTTATACATTACCCTTCGGGATAGGTGTGTAAAAAAGGAGGTGTGACATCCACATAAACTTAATTTATGAAATAACTAACCTGGACTTAAAATCAATAGCTTGAGGAAGATCCGGGTTAATCCAGAGCTTTGAGGCATGCCAAGTATTACGCACAGAATATTTACCTATCTATATATTTAGTTTCTGAACAAAAAAATAAACATAAAAAAATTATCCCATGTCATCAAGACAATAGAAATACCTTGAAATTTGTGAGCTTTTATCAACTGCATAACAATTATGACCGGCTGAAGGGGTGATCCCTGTAAATGTTGCAAGATTTGATCAACGAATTCTCCCCAAAATGTTGCCGAGATATTATTCCTCCTGTGTAATTTATATAACAACTTAATAAGACAACGATAAGTAATCATGTTAATATATAAAAACTTAATCAGACAACGATAAATAATCAGGTAAAAATATATAACAAAGTAAATTCAAAGACGCAATCTTACTCATGATCTTCAAGTTCCACATTCATATAATTGCCGGTTTTATCACCTTGGTTATGGGATTCTACCTCACCATAACTTACAACCTCTCCAATGACATATATAATAATTTTAAAAAATAATCATGAGAAAGTTGATAAGACATTAAAATAAAAGAACTGCGAATTGAATACTTACCGAAGAGTTCACTTTCTTCAACATCAATTTTGTTTATCAAATACTCATAAGGTTTTAAGTCGAAGATAGTCATACCAAAAAGATGATCATTTGCTTCCTGTACAATCGTCTTATGAGTAAATGTCAACTTCAATTTATGCCGAGTGTATTTAAGTTTTGTATAATTTGGTCCAACCACAAAGTTCTTCATAACGTACAAACCCAATTCTTTTATCTTTGGTTTGAACATACGTATAAGTGACCGACCAACAGTCGCATGAATACGATCTCCCTAGAATCAAAAAATTCATATTAATATAGAGTCAAGCAAATAATCAATCGTAAAGTTTTGTAGTCAAATTTTTATGAAAAAATAAGCGCAACTAAAAAAGAATGGACCTTTTCATCTTGAATAATTAATTCAAGGGAGACGGTGTTGTCTGGTTTGTCGCGGTCTGGAACGTACCACAATCTCACTATTCGTACCTTCAAATTCCAATTCATCTCGTTACTCGATATATTGCAAATATAGTCAAATGCCATCATATTTCTTCTTCAAGAAAACTTTATAAGAGGATTCTGGATTGTCTTTCACATGGCGTCTGTCACGACCCGGATTTCCCACCATCAGAGTCGTGATGGCGCCTACTCGTGGTAGCTAGGCAAGCCAACTAAATTACCTTTCCATCACTAGCAATTATCTTTAACAGTTTATAACATCAATATAGAACATAAGTCTAATAAGAACAATAGCGGAAGTCTGTCTTAAAAATGGTGAATTTAAAACGCGGAATAGTCAAAAACAACCTCTACCCAAGATTTGGTGCCACATTACTCACGAACCACTAAGAATAAACTAAATACAAAGGTCTGAAAGAAACATAACAGTTGTCTGTCTCGAAACAAGGAGGCAACAGTCTAAAAGAAAACAATGAGAAGAGACGCCGGGCCTGCGGACGCCTGCAAGGCTACCTCAGTCTCGTGAATATGAATCGCCTGCTTCCGAACTACTGCTGCTGCTGTTCCTCAAAACCTGGACCTGTGCAAAAATGCACAGAAGTGTAGCATTAGCACAACCGACCCCATGTGCTGGTAAGTGTCTAGCCTAACCCCGGCGAAGTAGTGACGAGGCTAGACTGGACACCACATAAACCTGTGCAGTTATAGGTATACAGCGGAAATCGAATACAAAGCGATTACCAACATGGGAGGGGAAACATGCTATGGGGAGTTACAATAATAACAATAATCCAGAGTAACAACTAAAGTAACTTAGGTTCACAGTGAACAAGGAATCAATACTCAAATGTAAACACATAGCCTCAATAATTGTTGCGGCGTGCAACCCGCTCCATAATTACCATTGTTGCGGCGTGCAACCCGCTCCACAATATCATTGTTGCGGCGTGCAACCCGACCCATATCACTTATCATATATCATTGTTGCGGCGCGCAACCCGATCCTCATATATTATTGTTGCGGCGCGCAACCCGATCCTCAACATCATTGTTGCGGCGCGCAACCCGATCCTCAATATCATTTAACAGTCTGACTTCCCAAACAACAGTCACAATCAAGGGGCATAAAATAAGCAAATATTTGACAACCATCCCGGCAAGGGAAAGAGTCCAACTAGTTCAACCAAACGTCCCGACAAGGGAATAATCAACAACGCTTTCTCTTTCTTACTTTCCTTATCTTATAATTCACTTTACTATTTTGAGCCAACGCTCCAAAGAATCAAGTCATTTCGTATACTTTCAATATTCGTATCACAATTCGAGCCGATGCTCCCAGGAATCAAGTGATCATATTACCGTTCACAAGTTATTCACAACATATAGAAATCCTCCAATAAACCCGGAGTTCACAACCAAGTCACGATAATTACATTATAAAGACTCACGGTCATGCTAGACACCAATGTATAGATACTCGTCACCATGCCTATACATCGTACTCGATCACATAGCAATTAGCAACAAGACTCAACTCCTATTCCCTCAAGCTAGGGTTAAACCAAACACTTACCTCAAAGCCTTGAAATCCACTTAATCCTCAACTATTGCTTTACCTCGCGGTTCCACCTCCAATTCGCTCGAATCTAATCACAAATTGCTCAATTACTTTAGCAAACACTATATGGATTAGTTTGAATGCATAAAAACGATTTTCCCAAAGTTTTACTCAAAATTTCCCAAAACGCCCCCGGGCCCCCGTGGTCAAAACTCGAGGTTCGAACCAAAATCTGGTTACCCATTCCCCCACGAGTTTAAATATATAAATTATTTTGAAATCGGACCTCAATTCGAGGTCCAACTTCCCAATTTATAGAAAACCTAGGTTCTACCCAAAAACCCCAATTTCACCCATGAAAATCCTTGATTTCAAGTGGAAAACATGTTTAATGATGTTAAAAGTTGAAAGAATTGAGTAAAAATCAACTTACAAATGATTTGGGATGAAGTTTGCTCTTGAAAAATCGCCTATGGTGTTTGGGTTTTGAAAGAATGGTGAAAAGTGGTGAAAATTCGACTAAGTATAAAATTTGCTGGGCCTCGGATGTGGGAATTGCGAACTAGGGTTCGCAATTGCGAACCCGGGTCTGCTACTTTGGGAAATGCGAAGCTGAGGATCGCATTTGCGAAACTTTACCAAATGGCTAGTCTTCGCATTTGCGAGAAAATGATCGCATTTGCGATTGGCCACCCCTCGCATTTGCGAGCCAAGCCATCGCATTTGCGACAGTGCCCGGAAATCCCCTGGTTCGCATTTGCGAACAAATGGATCGCATTTGCGATCCCATGCAAAAATCCCCAGCTTCGCAATTGCGATTCAGTGTTCGCATTTGCGAACTCGCAATTGCGAGTCTCATCTTCGCATTTGCGAAAATCACAAAAGCCAGCAT
>NW_017677639.1:13484-26314 GCF_001879085.1 Nicotiana attenuata
TATATATATATATATATATATATATATACGGAATGCAGTAATTTTTGTATGGAAAAATAAACCCTAAACAACAAGTAATTACAAAATAATTCAGTTACTATATATCTATAGATATATAAGGAATGCGGTAATTTTTGTATGGAAAATTGAATTTTCTATAAAAAGATCCGTAAAATAGAGGCATATGCATTTGGGAGTGCATAATTAGTTGTTATCCCGAAATACCTGGCATAAATAGCGTGGTCTCTTAAACAACACATCTCTCCAGAATTCAGATGCGAAAAAGATGAGAAAAAACGACCGGAAAAATAATCTTCACATTTAAATGTCTTCTCTTGATGGAGTAATTTCACATTTGAATGTCTCCTCTTCTCCATCTGTATCCAAATCCAAAAAATTTGCGGAAAAGATTATTCGGATTAGGTTTAAGCTTTTTTGAAATTCCAGGAAGCGAAGAAAATGGGATTCCCTAAAAATCTAGAACAGATTTTTCGGGTTAGGTTACCTGATTTTTTAGATTAAAGACCAGTAAAGAGACATCAGGTTTAACGATGAAGAGAAGAGAATGGGATATTGATCGTTTGTTACGGGTGTCGGCCCATTTTTTGTTATAAATGGGATTCCCCACTTAAATGGGATATACGAAGTTAATTTTTTTTATAATGAAATATTCTATATTATTATTAAATATAGAGATTACTTTAAATTGAGTCCAATTTTTCGGCCTAATTGCAATCCCAGATATATTGCATACCAGATTTTTCGATTGCATACCAGAAAATTGCATACCAAAAATTGGACTCGTAATTGCATACCCAAATATATTGCATCCCAAATATATTGCAATCCCAAATATATTGCATACCAAAAATTGCGATCCAAAGAGCCTATAGTTAAATATATTGCAATCCCAAATATATTGCATGCCAAAAATTGCAATCGAAAGAGCCTATAGTTAAATATTCATTAAATATTAAATATTCGGTTAGTAATAACTTGTAATTAATAACAGTCCAGATTTTTAGGCGTAATTGGAAGGTTTTGTCATACGTGTATTTTGACTCAATTATGCTAAAAATTATGCCGGAAAATGTGCTTTTAAATCTTGCATTTTAATAACTCGATTATGCTTAAAAATTTAAATTTTAATCTTGCATTTTAATAACAATAAGTAGTAATAAATTAAGTTGGCATGTGTCATTTTAATATATTGTGACGACCCAAAGGGTCATCACCTGTATTCCTACTCCCTCTGTACTTCTGAGGCCCTGGAAACCTCATTTGGGGTCGCCTCGAGTTGTGTGCGCAGTTCGGGCGCGTAGCCGGAAAGTTTAAATGTGGAATTGTGAGAAAAATAATAAATTTGATATTTAAATTGATTGAGTTTTACTTTGGTCAATGTTTTGGGTAAACGGACCCGGACTCGTGATTCGACAGTCCCGGAGGGGCCGTAGGAAATTTTGGGACTTGGGTGTTGCCCGGAATCAAATTCCGAGGTCCCAAGTCCGAGAAATGAATTTTTGTGTGAAATTGTTTTCTGAAAATAATTAAAGAATTCGAAAGTGTTACTTGTTTTGAAGACTGTGTTGTCGGGCTCGTATTTTGGTTCCGACGCCCGGCACAAGTCTTAAATATGATTTAAGCAATTGCTGTAAAGTTTGGTTAGATTTGGACGTCATTTGACGTGTTTTGGACTAAAACTCTAAACTTGATGTTTTATGAAAATTGGGAGGAAATCCTGGGTCTTGAGGCCTAATTTGATGATTATGATGTTGTTTGGGCGATTTGATCGCACGGATGAGTCCGTAGGATGTTTTTGAGCTTATATGTATGTTCGGTTTGGAGCCCGAGGGCTCGGGTGAGTTTTGAGTAGGTCCCCGGGGGGTCTTAGGCTAGAAAAAAGATAGCAGATGGTTGCAGGTTCAGGGGTTGCAGGCCCCCAGCGCGGCCGCGGTCGTTTCCGCGCGGTCCTCGCTCGAAGCCGCGCGGCCGCGGTGCATTTCTGCGCGGTCCGCGTGGCTAGGTTCAGAGGGCCAGTGCATTCTAGGTCAACCAGCACGGCCGCGCACCAAATCAGTGTGGCCCGCGCTGGGTAGGTTTAGAGAGTCATTTTCTTCCCTTCCTCGGCGCGGCCGCGGTGCATTTTTGTGCGGTCCGCGCCAGTCTTCAGCACAGTATATAAAGTCGGGATTTTCAGTCATTTTTCACTTTTTCAAAACCCAAAACATAAGAGGCGATTTTCCAAACGATTCCACTTCTTCAAAACGATTGGTAAGTGTTTTCTAACTGATTTTCTTTACTCCTTAACATCCTTAAACATAATTTCAACTTCAAAACAAAGATTTTAATGGGGAAATTGGAAATTTAGGGTAGAACCTAGGTTTTCTACAATTGGGGGTTTTGGACCTCAATTCGGGGTCCGATTCCAAAATAACTTACATATTTGAGTTCATGGGGGAATGGGTAAACGGGTTTTGGTTCAAACCTCGGGTTTTGACCATGTGTGCCCGGGGGCATTTTTGACCTTTTGGGATAAATTGATGAAAAAGCTATAATTAGTCATTGGGTTTGATTTGTCTAGCACATATTGATATCGTGAAGTCCTTATTGCATAGATTTGGTCGAGTTGGAGCCGAATTCGAGAGGGAAAGCGGTCGTGGAGGATTGTATTGGCCGTGGAAGTTGAGGTAAGTGTTTGGTTTAACCCTAGCTTGAGGGAATAGGAGTCGAGTCTTGTTTGCTAATTGCTAAATGATCGAGTACGATGTATAGGCATGGTGACGAGTTCCTATACATTGGGGTCTAGCATGTCCGTGAGTCCTTACATGTGAGTTGTTTGGATATTGTTATGCCTTCCATGTCATTGATGGCTTCTAAACGTGGTGAACACATTGTGGAAGATATTGTGATTGTAGAACTTTGTGGAGCATTGGCTCGGTCTGAAATACAAATGGTGAGAGCATGTGAAATGAGAAATGCCTTAGAGCTTGACACGAGTGCTAATGAGAGTTAGGATATAAGAATGAAAGAAAAAGAGAAATAACGATTTACTCTTGCGTGGTTGTTATTGGTTGTTTGTGTACCCTTGTTGGGATTTCTTTCCAAATACTTGTTTATTCCCTTGCCCTTTATCTGTGACTGTTACTTGGGCAAGGTTGAGAGGTACACATTACGGATCGGGTTGCGCGCCGCAACAATATTATATGTGGATCGGGTTGGATGCCGCAACAGTGGTAATTGTGGATCGGGTTGCACGCCGCAACAATGTTAATTGTGGATCGGGTTGCACGCCGCAACAATGTTAATTGTGGATCGGGTTGCACGCCTCAACAACGTTAATTGTGGATCGGGTTGCACACCGCAACAGTGACAATTGTGGATCGGGTTGCACGCTGCAACAGCTGTTGATGCAAATGTGTTTCGTGTTGGTATTAGTTTCTTGTTCGCTTTAAATTGTAAGTTGCACCTAGATTGATTACTTCGGATTTACTGTTACTATTGTTATCTCCCCACAGCATATTACCCCCTCCCATATTTCTAGTTGTTTGGTATTTTGTTTTCGATGTATATTTATAACTGCACAGGTTTATGTGGTGTCCAGTCTAGCCTCGTCACTACTTCACCGGGGTTAGGCTAGACACTTACCAGCACATGGGGTCGGTTGTGCTGATGCTACACTCTGTGCATTCTTGCACAGGTCCAGGTATTGAGCAGCAGCAGCAGCATTAGCTCGGGGGCGATCCTTCAGTCCAGAGAGACCCGAGGTAGCTTGCAGGCGTCCGCAGGCCCGGCGTCTCCCTTCTATCTTTACATTTTGGCTGTCATCTCATTGTGCCCGAGATAAACAGATTATGTTTCTTTCAGACTTTGTATGTAGTACTCCTTAGATGTTCGTGAGTATGTGACTCCAGTCCCGGGGTAGAGATATATGTGTTGGAACTTCTGTATTTTGATCATCTATCTACATTTAAGTTTTCCGCTTATGATTTTAATTCCGTCGCCTTTATTTAATGCCGTTAATTTTTAAAAAGGAACATGCGCTTAAGGAATTTGTTAATTAAGTTGGCTTGCCTGGCTCCGTTAGTAGGCGCCATCACGACTCCCGATGGTGGGGAATCCGGGTCGTGACATATATTGCCAATTGGCATTCTACTAATTTGGACACTTGGCTAAATTGGAATGCAAACTTCTTTGCTTTAATATATATATAGATATAGATTTTGGATGAAGAACAAAGAAATAGAAAAAGAAAAAATGAAGAGGGGAATTTATGGGCCAATGGATGAGTAGTCTCGCATGTAAATAGGGAGAAATTCAAAAATAGCCAGATTTACCACTGGTCGTTGAAAAATAGCCAAGTTTCAAAAGTCATCGAAATTTAGCCACTTTAAATCTGAGCAAAAACACTGTTCAAAATCCGGAAAAATACGCCCGCAAAGTTTACGGGAGTTCCAGCATAACCGTAAATTTTACGAGAGTTCCAGGATAACTATGCTGGAACTCCCGCAAATTTTACGGGAGTTCAAGCATAATTATGCTGGAACTCCCGCAAATTTTACGGGAGTTCCAGCAAGTATAATTGTCCAGTATAATATACTGGAGTTTGGAGCACTGGTGCTCCAGTCTCCCGCAAATTTTACAGGAGTTAGCAAAGTATACCGGTCCAGCATAATATGCTGGAGTTCGTACACAAATGCACCAGAACTCCCGTATATTATACTGGACCGGTCCCTGTTGCAGCAAAATAGTGGCTATTTTTCATTGACTTGGTAAACGCTGACTATTTTTCATTGATCAGTGTAAAAACTGGCTATACCATGATATTTTAACATGTAAATATGCCAAGCCATCATGTGACTTTTTTCACCTAGTGGCTCCTGGTCCAACTTCAAGAAGTGGGATTTGTCAGTACCAAAAAGAAAACTAAAAGAGGGAACATTAAAAGACATTTTTTATTTAAAAAAGAGACTAATCGGCAATTATTTTAAGTAAATTTATAATTTGTGATGTGATGACAGTATCTAACATGTAATCCAGACAAAGAGTTCTTTAATCCTAAGGATTGTTGGGTTTACAGTATACAGAGAATATGTATGATTTATAATACATGAATTATTTATGTTTGTGTATAACAATATAATTGTTATCCGATAAATTATAGGCATAATTATTATAGGGAAAAGGTCCAAATATAACCCTTCTACTTTGGTACATTGTTCACATGTACCATCCGTTATACTATAGGGCTATATCTACCTTCACCGTTACCCAACTTTGTAAAAATACCCCTCATTAAACAAAAAGCCATCAGATATTAGAGATGATCCGTTTTTAAAATGAAAAAATTTCCACCTTTCCAGTCATTCTCGATACAATTTTTAAATATTGGATTTTCCGTTATTTAAATCGTCTGTCTCCGTCACTTGTAGTTATTTATCATTCAATGAATGACTGATAAAGGAGCCATTGATATTAAAACCATAATCCGTTTAACCAAATAAACCCATCATATAAATAAAGGAGACCCATATAATTTTATACGGGAAACACTCAAAATACACCTTTTTCATCTGAGGAAAATCGAGAAGTACCATGTCTGGTTTTGCGACCAAAATTTCTCTGCAAAGATGTAATTTTTCTTCCCTAATTTTGTTGAGTGTGCTTATTTAATTTGGTGTTTTCTAAAATTGCATTCTATTTGAGTTAACTGGTTTAGAGTTTTTTTGAGTTATGTTTTTATTTTTTTGTTTCGGGTTTATGCTAATCGCACTCAAATTAGGAAGCAAACCAGAGAGAAGATAAGAGGGAAAGGAAATTTATTGAGCTATCAATTGATTTTGAGGAACCCACTTGATGAGCTAGGAATTTTTCCTTCTCTGGTAGAGCACACATGGAGCAGATCTAAGAATTGCAGGAAATACAAGGATTCCATGAGTTTATTTGGTTAAACGAATTATGGGTCGATGGGTCGATACTTTTTTATTTTATAAACAGGTCATCCCTAATATCTGATTGCTTTCCGTTTAATGAGGGGTATTTTTATAAAGTTGGGTAATGGTGAGGGTGGATGTGGTCCTATAGTATAACAGAGGGTACATGTGAACAATATACCAAAATAGAAGGGTATGTTTGAACCTTTCCCTATTATTATCTGATGAATAATGATACAGTAATTGCTTTGTATAGTCTACTTACAAAATAATTTGTCATTAGATACCCTCTTATTTATATACTTTTAGGGTTTGTTTGGTAGATGAGATAGGGATAATAATCTCAAGATAAAATTTAAAATTGTATTTTTCTCATGTTTGACCATATGTATTAACTAATCCCTGGTTAAATTTTTACACTAAAACAGTGGAATTAATCTCATAGGATATTCCACCACTATATCAAACGACCCTTATTTTACATTATATCTTCATATACAGTCAGACTTCTCTATAACATCATCCCTATATAACAGTCATTCATAATAAAAGTCAAATTTTTTTCGGAATTGATTTATATGTTATGTTATAATATATGTTCTCAATAATAACACTTCACTATAACAGCCAAAAAATATCGGAATAAACGAGACTGTTACAGAGAGGTTTGATCGTAAAATAACTCTTTTAACGTTTGCTAAATTATTCCACTACTAATAATATGTGCGGTTTTTCATGCAGAGTTTAATACTGAAACTAAAAGCTATATTAGCTATTATATTAATAATGTAAAGTTTTACAGAACTTTAATATAGAAAATTAAATATTACTATATTCAAGATTAAACATTCTTAGCCTCAAACCGAATAAGTCCAATTGTACACTCTAACGGCTCTTTCTGAGCTTGCTTCTTACTGAGGTTCACTGAAACAGCCTGTGTCACGACCCAATTTCCATACCCGGTCGTCATGGCGCCTCTCGTGAAGACAAGGCCAGCCAACTAACCCAATCCGTTTCTTTAATAATTATTAAACATAAATGTATAGATAAATATAGCTTAACGACAATAATAACCAGTATGTACAACCCAACACAACCCGACCGGGGTGTCACAAGTCACGAGCATCTAAAGAAACCTGAACACAACTACAGGGCCAATATTATACAAAAATAAATTCTGGAATGCTAAAGACAACGTCCGGTGCCGCGAACGCTGGCGGTCACCTTACTCAGCTACAATAGTAATACCTTCAATCAGCTAATAACCCGCTACCGGGTGAATGATACCTGCAACTGCACGCGAGGTGCAGGGAGTAAAGTGAGTACTTCCAACTCAGTGGTAATAAGAGTAAATAATAACTGAGAGACAAGAAATCACGTAAGAGCACTCCATCATGCTATATAGGACAGTACAACCCTTTGAGAAAACAGTAAAACCGTGAAAAAAATCCTTTAGAAAATATCTGGCTCAGTTTAAAAACCTCTTTTGAAAATATCCTTTTCCAACAGTCAAGCAAATGAATGCGTAATCAGATAGTGCAAGTCCGCACATAAGTCAGCCCCTCGGGCACAGCACTCCACTAACAATTAACACCAGGGCGTCTGGTAAACAGTGCAAGATGTAGCATGAATGCCAATGAAATGAGAGTGCTGAATGTCATGACACGTATTACAAACAGGAACCAATGCATGAATGCAATGCAATGCATATGACCGCTGCGGCGCGCAGCCCGATCCATTTGGGTACGCGCGCTCACTGTGGGGGTTCAGACTCCGGAGGGGCTCCTACAGCCCAAGCGCAATATCAATATCACACCGCTGCGGCGCGCAGCCCGATCCATCCTCAGTCCAGAAATGCACATAAGCCCCTTGGGCAATAGTAAAATAACAGTCTCAACTCAAAATGTCAGTAAAATATCATTTAGGTTTTCAAATCTTAGAAAGATAGCTGAGTTTGCGAAACAGTATTTTAAACCTTGGACTGTGATAAAATAATATGCAAAGTAATGCAAAAACAATGATATCAATCCCTGAAGGATTCAAACAATTGGCACGAAGCCCAAATATAGCAATCAAACCAAATAATGATGATAACAAGTAGTTTCAGTCAATTACGCAATAAAACCAACAACCGGGACGGACTAAGTCACAATCCCCAACGGTGCTCTACCCCACGCTCATACCTGGCGTGCAAGTCATCACAATACAGCACTATGATGTGCAAATCCAGGGTTTCAAACCCTCAGGATATCATTTACAAGTATTACTCACCTCGGGCCGGTGAAATCCCTAGCTCGCGACGCCTTTGCCCCTCAATCGGCCTCCACGCGCGTCGAATCTAGCCAAAACCAGAGCGAATACATCACAATATGCTAAGGGAACAATACCCAATCAAAAAAATCAAAAATTAGCAAGAATCTCGAAACTAGCAAAACCCGAGCCCCGGGCCCACTTCTCGAAAAATTACAAAACTCACATTACCGGATTCCTCGTCTTGCCACGAGTTCATACATACCAAGAACTCCCAAATCCGAGCTCAAATGACCTATCAAATCCCAATTTAAAATATCAAAAACTCAAGCCCTAGCTTTACCCTTTTTTGAAGAATTTCAACTAATTTCCATGTTAAATCTATCAAAGTTCCATGTATTTAGGCCAAGGGACTTACCTCCAATCACACCTAGTCGAAATCCCCCTTCAATTCCGTCCAATAGCTCCCAAGCTCGCTTAAAAATGGTGGAAATAACATAACCCTCGCGGAACAAAATGAATATAAACTCCTACTGGCTTCAGGGGTTTCCGCTTCTGCGGTCCCCACGCCCGCTTCCGCGCAACCGCTTCTGCGGTTTTTGTCTGCTTATGCGGAATTTCATTAAAACTCGAGGGCCGCTTCTGCGATACAAATTTCCGCTTCTGCGGAAGCTCACCTCCTGGCAAAACCCGCTTCTGCGACCGCCTGTCCGCTTCTGCGGACTTGCTTAAGCGAAAAGTGTTCCGCTTCTGCGGAACTGCCCAACTCCACTCCAGACCGCTTTTGCGACCAAGATTACGCTTCTGCGGAACCGCTTATGCGGTCCATTTCCGCAGAAGCGAACATACCAGATACCAGCAAAATCTGCCATTTCCTCAACTTGAATTTCATCCCGATAGCCATCCGAAATCGCCCCGAGGCCCCCGGGACCTCAACCAAAAGCACCAATATGTCTTAAAACATCATAAAAACTTGCTCCAATCATCAAAACACACCTAACAACACTAAAATCATCAATTCACATCGGATTCAAGCCTAAGTTCTTCAAGAATTTCCGAAATGCACTTTCGATCAAAAACCCGACCAAACGATGTCCGGATGACCTGAAAATTTGCACACATATCCAAAATCACCTAACGAAGCTACTGCAACTCTCGGAATTCCATTCCGACCCTCGGATCAAAATCTCACATATCAACCGGATTTCGCCAAAATGCTAACTTCGCCAAATTCAAGCCTAATTCTACACCGGACCTCCAAAACCAATTCAGATCACGCTCCCAAGTCACAAATCATCTCCCGAAGCTAACCGGATCATCGGAAATCACATCCGAACCTTCGAACTCATAAGTCAACGTCCGGTTGACTTTTCCAATTTAAGCCTTCCTTAAAGAGACTAAGTGTCTCATTTCCTATCCAAACCAATTCAATTCAACTCTAACTCACTCGTTGCTGATAATGAAACATGAAGAAGCAATAAATGAGGAAAACAGGGCGGTAATACCTGATACGACGGGTCGGGTCGTTACATCCTCCCCAACTTAAGCAAACGCTCGTCCTCGAGCGTATCCAGAGTTGTTCTAAAAGCTAACCAACAGCTGAATAACTTTACCAAGCATATACCCGGGATGATCCCACGTCACCCTGTCTTACATAGGTCCGACAATACAACATAGCTGAAATTTCTACAGTCCATCTAGACCATAAATCGTAGAATCACATTGCACTTTCCGAAATCATACACAAGATCAGGACCTCACATCTATACTCAGAATAGGCCCGAACCAACTGTAATAACCCATACCTGCAACCTCGGTGAAATCATATGATGTACTACATAACCCAAACACTCGAAACGATAACTTCTATTCACAGTAGTTGCCCATAACAACCAAATACCGGCAGAAAACCTCTCATTAGCTAAAACCTTATTCCCACAGTTTCCTATACTGCCAACGATAAATGAAACACGCTATAAACCGTAATCATTTCTCATATCAACCATTCATGAAACCGTTTCCCTTTTGACTAATACCACAACAGATTTCCGGGCCAAACCTCGATATTATCCTTCTAACAAGCTGAAATCAAATCTGTTCGTATTCATTAATGACTCCAACGATCACCTCGAATCCAACACATCACTCTGGTGCTACAACACCTCAATACAGGCCTACGCCACGACTTGCATAATACACGCACCAACAAGAAACGGTCTGAACATACTCAAATCATGACAATTGACTCAAACGAAAGAGTTGTACCTCAAGCTCATCAGTACCATCACAACACAAGGCTGAGACCCCGTCTCACATCATAGAAATAGAATGCCTGAATCTACCTCGAAGGGTCATAACTCCACGTAGCCTCGCTACGATGCGCGATCATATCCAAACACTACTACACATGAAGCACCTCAATACACTGTGATCAAAATCCGACAGCTACACACAATTTGATGTCTGAAACCAAAGGAATTCATTACACCCAATGGTGAAGCAAGTAATATACACCATTCAATCCTGAAAGGACACAACCGACGCGCTATTCGCCGAGCAACACCCAATACGGACTTTCCTCAAAAACCAGGAAGCAAGGTATATAAGGTAACATATGGAAAACTATTCTCAACATCACACTGTTGCGGCGTGCAACCCGATCCAGATAACATACCTGTGGCGGCGTGCCACACGATCCACACAAATATCTCACATAGGGAGATGCACATCGAACTAAATTTGTTCATTATAACAAAATACCGAGTATCGGTCGTAAGCATACTGAGTGCATAATGGTATCTACATATAGCGTTGTAAGCTACAAAACTCAAACACAACTGAGGTCCCCCCTTCAACTTCCACTATATATCTCGATAGCACCACACTATATGTGCCCACAGTCCGAAAATCATAACGCCTGTCACACCTCCTTTTTAATACACCTGTGAGGGTGTAAAGGAGTTTTTCCAATTAAAGGACGGTCGGAACGGGATTTATTATCAATATTCAGAGTCGCCACTTGGGAGATTAATGGTGTCACAAGTCACCGGTTGAATCCCGATCCGAGGAAATTATGACTCTGTTAACAGTCTGCGAACCAACTCCGGTTAAGGAATTCTGTTAACCCGGGAGAAGGTATTAGGCACTCCCGGATTCCGTGGTTCTAGCACGGTCGCTCAACTGTTGTATTTGCTTTTTATCTGATTTTAAAACATATTCTAACCTATGTGCCTTTATTTAAACCGCTTTTACTTTATGTCTTTTAATAAGAATTGCAACGTCGTGAAAATGTATCTCGAACTGCGTCACATAAATGCACCCGCGATTTTTAACACATTTTGACTTCGTTGAGATTTGGATTTGGGTCACATAAATGCGCACCCGAGTTTAGGAAGGTAATGTTATTAAAATACGCGCTTAAAGAGGCTAACGCGTTATTATCTTTGGGGAAGACCGTGAAATTCGCTAAAAGGCCCATCCCGAAGTCTAGGTATTCTAACACAAACACTTATCGAGGGCCTTTGTCTAGCGAGGCTCGTCTCGTTTATTATTTGAAGTCTAGTCCTAAAGTAAACTATGATTTTCTACTTAATTTGTCTCTAATAAAAGAAGAAGCCTTAATTAATCGGTGTAAACTAGCATTGAAAGGTATTATAACGTGATATTAAATCAAGCAAAACTTTAATAGTCGTCATGGGATCATCAACAGATTGGGCTTCATAACAGCCTAAAAGGAGGACACTCAATTGACCTCACAAGGGACAGGTTGCCTGAGGTTGGGCCCTAAACAGGTTCAGGCCCAGGTCTTATTCACCTCAAAAGTGGTCACGTTTGAGACCCTTAAATGCCTAGATTCCTTACTGACTTTTTATTTATGATTTTGGCTGTCAACGAGCCTGATTAGTGGTGAAACACACACGCACTCATAGGCTTAGGCCCAGGTCCCCAAGAGTATATAAATCTGACTGGACTTGGGCCATTCACTAAAATATTGAGGCCCAAACGACTTGCAAAGACTGATTTGTTAAACCAAAGAGATCCACAATTCAATTAGACTAACTGCTTATTGAAGTTACTACAAGTTAATACAAGTGTGTTCAGCAATTTACAATCAGGACAGCATACAGAAGTTACTACACGTCTACAGCTAGGTAACCATGAGTCAAAAACAGTCCGAAATGGTCCAAATTACTACTTACACAGTCCGGTTATAATTCCACTATGCATACAGGAGTAACAATATGCCACTAACCAAATCACAAAAGTTTATCTAAAACATACAGAATTGTTAAAATTACAAGGCAATATCTGAATTTTGGGCTTCAATTTCGTTTCATGTTTTCAACAGGAGATGCTACATCAAACCAGTCTCGAAGTGTACCTGGAATTAGAAAGGAATAGGAAATGAGAGAAGTCAGCAGCAATAGCAGGACTCAACAGCAATTCAGGAACAATTTCAGAAATCCAGCAATGGATCAATCAACGCAGCAACATCAAGAGCAATTTCGAATCAAAATAACTTCTCAAACACCCAGGAACATTTTAGCAATCAAAAACCCACTAAACTGACCCAAAACTGACTTGTTGAACTCAAAACTCAATCGAATCAAACCAGAAATGATCTGAACCTCAGCTATCAGAATTTGAGCT
>NW_017677639.1:26334-28522 GCF_001879085.1 Nicotiana attenuata
CTCCACGTAGCCCTCGCTACAATGCGCGATCATATCCAAACACTGCTAACATGAAGCACCTTAATACACTGTGATCAAAATCCGACAGCTACACACAATTTGATGTCTGAAACCAAAGCAGTTCATTACCCCCAACGGTGAAGCAAGTAATATACACCATTCAATCCTGAAAGGACACAACCGACGCGCTATTCGCCGAGCAACACCCAATACGGACGTTCCTCAGAAACCAGGAAGCAAGGTATATAAGGTAACATATGGAAAACTATTCTCAACATCACACTGTTGCGGCGTGCAACCCGATCCAGATAACATACCCGTGGAGGCGTGCCACGCGATCCACACAAATATCTCACATAGGGAGATGCACATCGAACCAAATTTGTTCATTATAACAAAATACCGAGTATCGGTCGTAAGCATACTGAGTGCATAATGGTATCTACCAATAGCGTTGTAAGCTACAAAACTCAAAACACAACCTCGAGGTACCCCCCCTTCAACTTCCACTATGAATCTCGATAGCACCGCACTACATGTGCCCACAGTCCGAAAATCATAACGCCTCACCGCACAGAAAAAGAAACAACTCATAGATCTTCCCAAATCACCAACCAGTTCAAGAACAATCGAATCAACCTATCCCTCAGCAATACAGCTCGGGGCTAACCAAGCTAACTCAAGCTAAATACGTAGCCACATTGGCCTGCCAACGAACTCAATACCAGGAAGCCTGAAGCTGCTCCTTCTACTACTATGACTCCTGCCAGAGCCGTACAATACGGTGCCCGGCACCAAATAAATACTGAAATCCACAATCTCACCCGGCGACATGCCCGGCCACAAGAAACGCATCCGAATAAGTCCCTCAATACCGCAACTAAATCAATGGTAGAACCTCTGCACTGACATCCGCCACGAAGGCCCAATTAAGAAAAGCAATCCTTCCCAGCCGTCCGCTGGCCTTTGGAATGCAACACACTCTGCTATAACATAATCCGATGCACCTCGCCACGCGGCCTGTGGCATTTTCCGACATAGTCCATGGCACAGTAGTCTCGAATAACCCAACACTGAGACAACCAGTCTACATCTCAACATCATATCCAAAATCTAACATACCAACGAAGAAAGACCCGCTCGGGCCGCTAATGGTATCGATACACACGGTTTACAACCACTGCATAGCCGGAACATGAGAACTCCCAGTCTCCGACTCCGTATAGCACACGAATCACTGAACCTGATCCCAGATTCCACCGTATGAACACATATCACACTTCACGTACCCAATCATTCCACGAAAGATGTTCTAAAATTCCCCTGTGCCATCAACCACACTCAGATATCAGCAGTCGATCAAGCATGAAACACTGCCATACTAACGTAGCATCCTCAGCTTACATCACCTTGCCCTTTTTACTGAACATATACCCCCGTCAAATCACTAGAATAGCAATACCATTTCCTTAATCGTCTGAAGATCAATTCTTTAATCACCTGCAGCTGCCCGTGCTGCTTACGAATTAATGACTTTCCATTCTTAACTGAACTGAATCCTCGAACACGCAAATCTCAATTCTTCACCACATACCGCGTATACCATAACCCACTAGGATAACACGAGAACTCCATCTCCCTTTTTCCTAACCACCAACATCTATGTACTCCATTAGTCAAGAACTCTCCATTCAATCCCATCTAGAAGAGAAATCATTATACATTCCATGCTTCGCATGCCCATAGACTATATATACGTCTCTAAACCACGGTAACACTCATCAAGAACTCTCTTACAATTCCATTGCACAAGTTAAACTGCCAGGACTGAATCCTTCTACCCGAACCAAGCCAAGAAAGCTGTCAGAACTCAAGAGCCTTGCTGCACAATACCTGTAAAAGTCCATTGCCTCGAACACATACGAAGAATTAATCATATCCTTACCATACCGATTCGGTCTACTATCAAGCTATTCCATCTATCTAATTTCCCTTTTGATTCATCATCCACTTGATATTTCTCCCTCGTGTAGCATCGCAATGCCTCAATCCAAGCTTACCACACGAGACTCGGACATAAGACCACACTGTCTAAGACCCATAGGCCACTGAATACTCTCTCAATTGTTTCCCAGAAATACCACATTCCCGAATGCTTTACTCTGAACACTTTCTGCGAGTCTAAATC
>NW_017677640.1:0-3207 GCF_001879085.1 Nicotiana attenuata
TGGACTAAGCTATGATCTATGAATTACAAAGAGTTCTATCTATGTCTTCTAACTTGCTCTTTGTGTTGCCTTGAACTTGTATCTTTCCACTGGAATTCTTGCGTTGTTGCCTTGCATTGATTGTAGATGTTCACCATTCCTCCGGGTGATGTTTGACTGCTGCAATTTGCAATATGTGCCTCTATTCTCCAGGCGGGCTCCTGATTGCTGAACTTGAAATGTATTCCCTTGTTCTCCAGGTGGGCGCCTGATTGCTGAAACTTTGAAATGTATTCCCTTGTTTTCCAGGTGGGCGCCTGATTGCTAAAACTTGAAAAGTATTCCCTTGTTCTCCAGGTGGGCGCCTGATTGCTAAAACTTGAAAAGTATTCCCTTGTTCTCCAGGTGGGCGCCTGATTGCTAAAACTTGAAAAGTATTCCCTTGTTCTCCATGTGGGCGCCTGATTACTAGACTTTGAAAAGTATTCCCTTGTTTTCCAGGTGGGCGCCTGATTGCGACAAATTAACCCCAAAGAAAATTTCTGCCCCTGTTTCAATCAAAGAAAACTTTGTTAATGTAAAATGGTGACTAGCTGCTGGCATTCTTGTTGGCCATGCTCCCGCTTCTGACATCCACCCTGACTTGCTTCCTGGACTTGCTTTGACTTGCCCCGATTTCCAGTTGACTTTCAACCCTTAAATCTCGATGACCCCCATGTTTACTTCATGTTACTGTTTGGTGTTCCTATTCCTTTCCTGTGAACCTTGCCTCTTCCTTGCAAACGTCTGATTATTCCCCTGACTTTATTGACCCTTCATGTTTTACTCCCTTTCGACATGTCCTCAACTTGTTGTGCCATCCAACTGGGAAGCTGGTAATTAGCTTTGACATCCTTCTTTTATTTTTGAACAGCTGACACTAAAACGTCTTACAGACAGATTTTAAGAGAATGAAATGCAATGACCTCGAAGATGTTGAGGATGGAAAAACTCTGAAAATGAATGAGCGGTAATGGAGAGAAAAGGACAAGACTTATCTGAGTGGAAAGGCTGATTCCATTGATCGTGCCATGCGTTTCGGATCCCAGCCTAGTCTGTCCAACCAATCAATTGTTACTTACCACATTTGTTGCCTCATACTTTTACGCCCAACTTTTGACAGAACCCAAACCTTGCTTTATTCGCCATGTTTCAAACATCTTTCAACCACAGACTTTCGTATTTGCACACCTGAAGACTCATGTTCGCCTTACGATGCCCATGAGGGTTTTCACCAATAATATCTCTCAAACTCACTTTGCCTTATAGTGCCCGTGAGGGTTTTCACCAATAAGACTCTCTCGTTTTAATATCTTTCAAACTCACTTCGCCTTATGGTGCCCGTGAGGGTTTTCACCAATAAGACTCTCATTTCATCACTTTCCTTCTGGCACTGGAGTGTTGTCCCCAACAAAAATCACTTTACCTGCTTGTATTGACATTTCTTAAGATTGATCAGAAGGTCTTTCTTTGGACCGTAATGTGGCTTTTGGATGGGTTTAGAAAGAAAGGTATAGAAGCTCAAAATAATTCAAACGTGGGTCCGATATTACAACTTTCGGAATCATATCTCATGCAATAACCATAACTTCTGCCCCGGTTTCCTTCCCGGGGATTGTTTGGATTTTCTTTTGTTATGACTGAACCTCATTGAGGCTGCCTACGTACCCTTTTGGGATCAAGTCAAACGTAGTTCAAACAACTACGTTTATCATTGCGATCTTTCCTTTTCTTCCACTTTTGTTTTCTTTCCTTTTACGTTCATTTCTTTCTTTCTTTCTTTTTTTTTTCTTATTTCCTGTTTCATTCACTGTTCTTTTCTTTTCTTTCTCTTTTCTTTTTCTTTCTCTTTTTTTTTCTTTTCTTTTTCTTTTTTTTTATGTCTCCATTTTCTTTCCCTGCTCGGCCTTACGAGCTTGATTATTGATTCCGAAAGAGGGGTATGCAAGAAAGTATTTAAGGCTCAAAGGGGTAACGAGGGATAAAGTGTTTAGATAACAAAACAAAATGCCTTCGTCATTTCAATCTCAAAATATGTCAAATACAATCAAGTACACAAAGACAAAATAATCATACATAATATCTCTTGACTGCATCAGAATTGATAGCCATTTCTACACATTTTCCTTCCACATCTGTCAAATATAAAGCGCCGTTGGACAACACTCTGGTTACAACAAATGGCCCCTGCCAGTTTGGGGCGAACTTTCCTTTTGCCTCAGCCCAATGAGGTAGGATACGTCTCAGCACCAACTGCCCTACTTCAAACTTACGTGGACGCACCTTCTTGTTATATGCTCTTGCCATTCTCTGTTGGTATAACTGACCATGACATACCGCTGCCAGTCGTTTTTCGTCAATCAGACTTAATTGTTCCAAGCGGGTTTTAACCCATTCATCATCATCAATTTCTGCCTCAGCAATGATCCGGAGGGACGGGATTTCAACCTCTGCGGGTATTACTGCTTCGGTTCCATACACCAAGGAATAAGGAGTCGCTCCTACTGAAGTGCGGACAGTAGTGCGATAACCCAACAATGCAAAAGGTAGTTTTTCATGCCATTGCCTTGACCCTTCGACCATTTTCCGAAGTATTTTCTTGATATTCTTGTTAGCTGCTTCAACTGCTCCATTTGCCTTAGGACGATATGGAGTAGAATTGCGGTGCATGATCTGAAACTGCTGACATGTCTCGGCCATCAAATGACTATTGAGATTTGCACCATTATCTGTGATGATTACCTTTGGGACCCCAAACCGGCATATGATATTTGAATGCACGAAATCGACAACTGCCTTCTTAGTCACAGATTTGAAGGTTTTTGCCTCCACCCATTTAGTGAAATAATCAATAGCTACCAAAATGAATCTATGTCCATTTGATGTTGCTGGCTCAATCGGTCCAATAACATCCATTCCCCAGGCAACGAAGGGCCATGGTGCCGACATTGTATGCAATTCCGAGGGCGGAGAATGAATCAAATCTCCATGTATCTGACATTGATGACATTTGCGCACGAAACTGATGCAATCTCGTTCCATGGTAAGCCAATAATACCCTGCTCGGAGGATCTTCTTTGCCAATATGTATCCACTCATATGAGGTCCGCAAACTCCCGCATGTACCTCAGCCATGATAATTGTAGCCTGTCTGGCATCTATGCATCTCAATAACCCAAGATCTGGAGT
>NW_017677640.1:4978-8796 GCF_001879085.1 Nicotiana attenuata
CTTGAGGTTGTACCTGCGGAGTCTCTGGAAGAATTTCCTCAAATCCCTAACATGGTCACATTGTTTCCTTGACTTTATGATCACGTCGTCCACATAGACCTCGATTTCCTGATGTATCATGTCATGGAACATGGTGGTCATTGCCCTCATATACGTTGCCCCTGCGTTCTTCAACCCGAATGGCATGACTCTGTAACAATACGTTCCCCAAGGTGTGATGAATGCTGTCTTTTCCGCATCCTCCTCATCCATCAAAATTTGGTGATAGCCTGCGTAACAATCTACAAAGGACGCAATCTCATGTTTGGCACAATTGTCAATCAATATATGGATGTTTGGAAGTGGGAAATTATCCTTCGGGCTCGCCTTATTGAGATCACGGTAATCAACACATACTCTGGTCTTCCCATCCTTCTTTGGTACAGGCACCACATTAGCTAACCAGGTAGGGTATCGAGTAACTCGTATGACCTTCGCCTCAAGCTGCTTGGTAACCTCTTCTTTGATTTTCACACTGATATCTGTTTTAAATTTCCTCAACTTCTGCTTGACAGGCGGGCATGCCGAATCAACAGGCAATTTGTGGACCACCAGATCGGTACTCAAACCCGGCATGTCATCATATTACCATGCGAAAACATCTTTGTATTCAAGCAGCAATTTAATTATCTCCTCCCTGAGCGGGGCTTCCAAATGGTCACTTATTTTTGTTTCCCGAACATTCTCCCGATCCCCTAGATTGATTGCCTCTGTGTCATTCAAGTTAGGCTTGGGTTTTTCCTCAAATTGATTTAACTCTTTACTGATTTCTTCCAAAGCTTCCACATCATCGTATTCCCCTCCATCCTCACACTCAATTTCCTGTATTACTATTTCACATTGATTATCAAGACTAGGCCGGCGACTCCTTATGCATGACACATCATTGAAATCAGCATAAAAGGGACTGTACAAAAGAGAAAAGAAAACAAAAATAAAGACTATCAGGAGAGAAGAAGAGAGGAAATTGCATTTCATTATAATTGTAAGATAACCAGGTTAAACTCATCCAAAATGGACGGAACATAGGAATCTGAATTACAACCCTGGAAATAATCCAGATTTAGTACTCAAAGAAAAATCAAAACTAACTACCACGACTCCTTCCGAATTGGAAGAGGAGTAGCTTCCCAGTTATTGAGCCTAGCCTGAGATCCCATGAACTGCATATCAAATTCACTCGGGCCTTCGCCGGGTTCCACCATATTCACTTCATCGAACACCTTTTCAAACCTTGCGAGCATCTCCTTGTCAGTTTCTATCACCACAGAATTTGGCATTGCTGTTGCTGGCGTTGTTTAGTACCAGGCCGGACGAAGGAACGGGAAAGGTGGGGAATAGGTTTTGGAGGGGTCCACACTCTCTTTTTCATCTTTTTGGCTCTCCTTATGTCAGCTGAAGTGGGTTTGAAACCTAGCCCTAAAGTGTCTAGATTTCCAGGGAGAGACACCGGCTGTATGATCCCCTGCAGTGAAGCACCTAACCCCTTTCCGGGCAAGAATCCATTTCTTATCATCTCTGAGGCTACCATAACAGATGCGGCAGCTATCTTGGGCCCAGGAACACACTCCCCTTCCGGGATTTTATCAACTGGCACTGTGTCCATGACTTGGTACACCCACGGACCTTTATCATTTTCAACTTCCTCGAAGGATGTGATAGCGTTACAAGAATGGTCCTCTCCGTGAACCACGATCTCCTGCCGATCCCATTCAAACTTGACCATTTGATGCAAAGTAGATGGTACTGCCTTTGCGGCATGAATCCAGGGCCGTCCCAATAAAAGATTGTAGGAAACACTGACATCGAGCACTTGAAACTCCATCGTGAATTCCACAGGTCCTATTGTTAGCTCCAACACAATATCTCCCACTGTGTCTTTCCCTCCGCCGTCAAATCCCCGTACACAGATGTTGTTTTTATGAATTCTTTCCCTGTCAACTTGCAACTTTTCTAGAGTGGAAAGAGGGCAAATGTTGGCACTAGACCCGTTATCAATTAACACCCGAGTCACCACGGAATCTTCACACCTCACTGTGAGGTACAAAGCTCTATTATGTTCAGTTCCTTCCAATGGTAACTCGTCATCAGAAAATGTCACCCTATTTACCTCAAAAATCTTATTCGCAATCTTCTCAAGATGATTCACAGTAATTTTATCTGGCACATGAGCTTCATTTAGAATCTTCATCAAGGCCCGGCGGTGTTCGTCCGAATGGATCAATAAAGACAATAATGAGATCTGTGCCGGGGTTTTCCTCAGTTGTTCCACAATCGAATAGTCCTGAGCCTTCATCTTTTTCAGGAACTCTTCAGCTTCTTCTTCAGTAACGGCTTTCTTTATCGGTGCCGAATTGTCTTTAGCTGCTTTAACCTTTCTCAATTCTTCAGGGGCAAAGCACCTCCCTGATCTAGTCAACCCTTGAGTTTCACACACTTCTTCTTTAATTTCCTTTCCTTGGTACATCACAGTCACTCTGTCATAATTCCACGAGACAGCTTTCTCACTAACCACGGGCAATTGGGTCACCAGTTTGATGATGACTGGCTCTGTTCGAACGCCTTTTACAACCAACACAGGCTCGACAGCTGCTCCTGGTATTGCCACCTTAATAGGCCCTGGTTTTATTACCCTCACTGGTTCGCTGACTGTCTGGCCCACTGCGACCAAGGGTTTCTTGTCAACCAATTCCTCTTTTGCTTTACTTTCGCTTGCTTTAATCATCATCACAGTCTGCGACGGCTTCTTGTATTCTCCCTTCTGCACTATCTCGATCATGTGAGCCTCATGATGAATTGGTAGTGGATTCTGCGTGATATTGGGAGTCTCCGGAGCCTGCACCTCAATTCTGCGTGTATCAATCAATTCCTGAATGGCAGTTTTCAGATGCCAACATTTCTCTGTATCATGTCCAGGTGCTCCTGAGCAGTACTCACAATTCACTGAATGGTCCAGGTTCCTTGGGGGAGGGTTTGGTAATTTAGGTTCGATCGGGTTCAACATACCCAACTGCCTCAATCTGTGGTATAGGCTCGTATAAGATTCTCCCAAGGGAGTAAAAGTCTTCTTCTTCTGTGACCTATCATTCTTGTATGCAGGATTGGGTTGGAAACTGGTTCCAGTGGCATTTCGGTTGGTTCTTGGGGGCGGATAAGTGTTTTGGGGAGTGGGTGCGCGCCATTGGGCACGAGTAGGAGGTTGTGGGTATGTCTGGGCATGATGGACAGAGAAATGGGGAGTAGGAGGTGGGTAGTAATGCTGTGGTGGGCCATATGAGGTATGCGGGTAAGCTTGGGGGTGAGGGCGAGGTTGGTGATAATATGGTGACAGACCCCTGGACCAAACCCTTGATTCCACTACCGCCACTTCTTCTTTCTTCTTCTTGCCCAACACTCCTCCGGTGCCGCTTTGAATGGCCTGCGTGGTTGCTTTGAGTGCTGAGTAACTCATAATTTTGTTGGACTTGAGACCCTCTTCTACCATGCTGCCCATCTTTACAACTTCGTTGAAAGTTTTCCCTACAGCGGACACCAGATGGCCATAGTAGGTTGGCTCTAAAGCCTGAAGGAAATAATCCACCATCTCATTCTCTTTCATCGGGGGATCAACCTTTGCTGCTTGCTCTCTCCAGCGGAAACCGTATTCTCTAAAGCTTTCTCCGGGCTTCTTCTCGATTTTGGTCAGTGACAGACGGTCTGGGACGATTTCGAGATTGTACTGAAAATGACATGCGAAAGCTTGAGCTAAGTCATCCCAGGTGTACCACCGAGCATGATCT
>NW_017677640.1:12421-28521 GCF_001879085.1 Nicotiana attenuata
AAGGTGATTTAATAACTTATTAGACCTAAAAAAAAAGCAAATAACACTATTTTGTTCAAATTTCCAATTTAAACAAACGGCCGGTTTTGCAGTTACGGCCTTTCAGCACTTCGGGGAGAAGATTTTAAGGCTGTACCCGTTGACCGTTGGGAAATGACTCAAGATGGCCATTTTTGCACAAACAGCCTTCCGACCCCCGTTTGGGGACATTCGGCTATTTTTGACAAAACGGCACCCCCTGATTTATTTATGACAAAAATAAAGATTGACATTTTTTGGCTATTTTTGCAAAAGGGTGGTTGGACCCGATGAGGGTTGCCTACGTATCTCACATCCGGTGAGAATCAAACCTGCGTAGTTCGGGCAAATAAACCTAATTATTTTGAAAACATCCCTAATTTGAAAAATAACTTTTTTTTGGTTTTTGTTGGCAAATTCACTTTTCTGAAAGCAAGACTCTTTTATATTTTCTTTTTAGTGGCAAATAAAATGAACTAATTTGAAAATAAAACTCTTTTGTTTTTCTTTTCCATTGGCAAACAAAAACTACTTTTCTTCTTTTCTTTCATTTTCAAAAATCCGGCAGCATTTCGGCACTACTTGGCCATTTTTTCAGTAGGTAATTAACTCTCCACACTGCTATTTGCTCTTTTCTCTCTCTTTGTTTTTCCAAATATTTAAAGCCGGTCAGCATGTGAGTCCAAACAGATAAATGCACAAGTAGGATGCATCAGGATGGTCCATTATTCCGGGTACACCTGTCCTAGACGGACCCAACCCCTGTGTTGAGTCCCCTAAGTCATATGCACGTGATGCAAATAAGCGTTCCTACTAGGGATCCGGCATGAGTCACGTTCTTCTAGGTTCACAACCTGGGTATGTGTTCTAGACTGTGTACCCGAGCGGACAACTCGAGTCGAGGAGGGGGCTACGTACCGGGGACCCGCGGGATCGTCCGGCTTAGTAACTTGTCCGGCCTCTTTCTTATTTCAAGGTATGACACTAACAGAATAGGGAGTCTCAACCAGTAAGCACATCCCCGGAGGTGAGAAGAGAAGGGTTTCGGCACAGTTTATATATACAGTTCAGATAATATCAAAGTGGTAAAGCATTTAGCACATTTAGCAGGAAACATGTAGGAAAATCAGATAAAGCCAAACATAACAATTATTCTCAGCTCGAATTCTTAAACCCTGAACCGAAGTTCTGGGTTTGTGTCCCCAGCAGAGTCGCCAGAGCTGTCACACCTCCTTTTTCACTACTACACCCACAGAAGAGGGTATAATAAAGGGAGTTATTTCCAACTTGAAGTGACAATCGGAACGGGATTCATTATTACATTTTCAGAGTCGCCACTTGGGAGATTATGACTCTGTTATCAGTCCGCGAACCAGAAATCCAGGTAAGGAATTCTGTTAACCCGGGAGAAGGTGTTAGGCATTCCCGGATTCCGTGGTTCTAGCACGGTCGCTCAACTGTTGTGATTGATTTTATCTGATTTCAAAACATGTTCTAACTTATGTGCCTTTTATTAGTAAACCGCTTTTATTGTTATTTTTAATAAAAATTGCAACGTCGTGAAAATGCGTCTCGAACCACGCCGCACCAGTGCACCCGTGGTTGTCAACACATTTTAGCTTCGTTGAGATTCGGATTTGGGTCACATAAATGTGCACCCGCATTTAGGAAGGTAATTTTATTAAAATCGTGTGCCTAAAGATACTATCGCGTTCTTATCTTTGGGGAAGGCCGTGAAATTCACTAAACAACTCATCCCGAAGTCTAGGTATTTTAGTATAAAGATTTATCGAGGGCCCCGCAATTTTGCATTGTATTTGGCGAGGCTCGTCTCGTTTATTATTTAAAGGCTAGTCCTGAAGTAAACTACGACTTTCCATTTATTTATCTCTAATAACACGAGAAAAGGGTCCTAATTAGTCAATAAACATAAACGGACAAAATTCCCAATAGAAACAGGCGTTGGGCCTGATATTAGCCCAAATCGGACAAGCATATCAGGCTGCGCTGGGATGATCAGAAGATCGAATCCCTAGAGCTGGCAAACCACTGCTCTGCTCAAACCTTTGCCCACCGAAATTATTTCGAACTCTTATGAGACAATAAAGTAAGCAATGTATTCTTATTCAAGTGAACAGAATATTGATTACAAGTTACGAGCCTAAATTCATACTTTGTCCATATCTAATTATCAAACAACCAACAATGTGTTCATATTCAACTAATTAACTCACTACTGATCTAGAATTGCCAACGCTTGCCTTAAAACAGTGTACTCAGGGAAACACAGGTTTTGACATTGAAGATTAGCCTGCTTATATTAACTATTGCATTACGAAGGGGTTATAGAAACAAGTTTAAACTACTTCTGACTTTTAAACTTTAAACAGAAAAATGCGAAACAAGTCTAACTACAGGTGATAGCTACAAATTAACAGTCCAAACATGTCATTAACCACTGAAAATAGACATTAGATTCTAACACGTGAATTGCTATAATCAGAATTAAAATTCTTTGCACAGTCCAGATGTACAGTCCAGATACACAGTCCAGTTATACAGTCCAGGGTTTACATACATACAAATCGATTTGACACTATGCTATGCGATTAAATCTAACGCCTATTTAACTACCAATACACCACAATCCAGGCAGCATATTTCAGGATCAAACAGGTGAATATTTGTATTCCATTTCAAGCTTAAGGTTACAGCAGGGCAGATTCAAATGTGTACCTGGTGATTGCAAATAAGAAAAGGAAAAGATCAGCAGCAGTGATAGTTCTCAACAGCAGCCCCAGAATAAGTTAAAACTCAGTAACAGCTCAATCAACACAGCAAGTTCAGGAATAGGTTTGAAATTCCAGTAATGAACCAAAACACAACAACAATTTCAAGCACCAATGCAATCCAAAACCAACTCGACTACTCAGATTCAGTTTACAGCAACTCAAATAGACCTTAACGACTCTCTTTGAGGCTACTTTCACATGTAGAACAGTTCACTCGTAAACCAGCTTGTTTCTGATCCTAATGCTGATATTAGTATTATTCTGAAGGAATTTTAGGCTTTCAGAAACTCTGTATCATGCCTTTTGGGAGGGGGTTTAGATGGCTGCCCGTAAACTTCAACAAGGCAATGGGCATGCCTTTTATAGACAAAACTAAGGCTCTATCAGATTTTTCCTTTACACTTCTAGTCCTTCTTTTATTTTCAGTGTTTACCCTTTATTTTCTGACTTGTTACACAAGTAACTACACCTATTCTCTTGAAATATATACTATAGTCCATCCTAGAAGGTTCTATACTTATTACAATCCCTATTCTATCCTTACCCTCCTTCAAGAATTATCAAATCTAATAAAACTACCCTTTTCCATGCCTAAACTACCCTTTGAACCCTATTGGAATTACTAAGCTAAACCAGACCATCCTAAACTAAAACCTACCAATGCTAATTAATGCTGAATACTGAATTAATGCATTATTAATGAAGACAACTGACTAAACGGGACTAACTGACCAGACTAACTTAAACATTAGAACAAGAATTAAAACCAACAAATCCTAAACAGAATTGACTAAGATGACTAATGAAGGATTATGACGATGAATCATAAACTAAAAGCAAGCACTTAGCAGGACAAATTCAAAACGAAAAAAAAAATTAAAACTAAAACCTAAGGTTTAACAGAACAGGATTAAAATCGAGTCAACAAAATTAAGCTAAAGCTAAGAACAATTACAAGAACAAGATGAAAAAACACACATTATCAAAGACTGAATCGAACTAAACTTACTGATTTTGAGCATTTCGACTGACCATGGGACGAACTCTGACCGGCCATTTATTGTTTGAATCCTCCGGGATTCTTGACACGTAACATCCCTAATTGTGTGTTTTCAAAAGAACACACATGATTAGGGAAATTACGGTCCAAAATCCCCCAAGATTTTCTGAGTTAAGGTTCTGCCAGTCTAAGATCTAAAATTCGAGAAGTTTTGGCAACATTCGAAAGATTCTGGTTAGGGATTCAGGTAAAGGAGAGGGAGGGGGGTATGGGGTGTAAGTTTGGTAGGGTTTGGAAGAGATAGGGTTTTGGCTGAATTTTTGATTCAATATTTGAGCAGTTCCGGCCATGTTCGAGACAAGTGGCTATGGGGGTTGGGTAAAGGAGGTCAAGGCGGTCCCATGGTGTTAATTTGGGACCGTTTGGCATAACCGGCGACTTGGCCGGAGAACTTTATCAGGATATTCGACGAGCTCCGGCGAGATTCGAGGGAAACCAAGGGCAGGGATGGAAAGAGGGGAACGAGGAGAACCGGTGGTTTAATTTTGGAGGTCATCGGAGCATCGCCGCCGGCGGCGACGATTTTCGGCCGGCGGCGGACGGCGGAGGGACGGTGGGGCTAGGGCGGAGGAGGGCGGTGATGTGGAGGCGCTACACCGGCGTTACAGGGGAAAATGGGAGACGATTGAGGGGTAAGGGGGCCTTGTCCGACATTTATATATTAAATCCTCATCAGTTCTCAACCGTCGGATCTCTTTACCTCGACGGCTGAGATTGATCGGAACCAAACGGTGTCGTTTGGGCACCTCTTGGACCGGACTGGGTCGGGGTAAACTGGGCCTGGGGTTGGGAAGGGAATTAATTCCCTTGGGCTGGAAGGCAACGAGCCCAATCCTATTCTTTTCTTCCCTTTCATTATTTTTCAAATTTCTTTAATTATTTCTCTCTTTTTATTCTTTTTCTATTTTGTAGATTTATAAAGATTTGCAGAAATAAAAATAAGAATTAAACTAATTAAAGCCTAGAATTACTTTAAAACTATTTTGCGACAATTTCACAATTAAAGCTAAAGTGAATTATTTTTGTCATTTTTCATATCTTGTTTTAAAACAACTTAATCCCTAATCAATGGTAAAATATGAAATAGAATCCTAAATGCAGATGCATATTTTTTGTATTTTATACGAACTAACATGCACAAACAAAATGCAAACAATTATCAAAAATGACACAAAATGCACAAAATTGTAAAAATAAAGAAAAATCTTTTGTTCGAATTTTGTGGGAATAATTCATATATAGGGCAAAAATCACGTGCTCACAATTTCTATACGATTGTGTTTAGAAGTTGTAGCGAAACTCTGTAGAGCTTATGACTTGTACTACCGGGTTTCGGGAATTATAAATTTTGTAGAGGTTTTTTTTGCTTCGAGACTGTTAAATTCATTTTTTAGTGTTGTATTTCAGTATGAGTTAGTCTTACCTAGTCCCTAAGACTAGGTGCCATCACGATACCCAAACAGAGGGAAAGTTGGGTCGTGACAAGTTGGTATCAGAGCTCTAGGTTCATAGGTGCTACGGGTCATATGCGAGTTTAGTAGAGTCTTGCGGATTGGTACGGAGACGTCTGTACTTATCTTCGAGAGTCTACGGAACTATTAGGACAATCTCACTTCTTTCATTCCTATCGTGCGAGCTTATTGATCTCGGAGTTTGAACTTTTATCATTCCATTCTCTCACCGACGGTGAGGACACGAGCTGCAATTATCGGCAGTGCTGCTCCCGGAGCAGATGTCGCTAGAGGCAGAGGCCGGCGAGGAGCACGTTCCACAGCTAGACCACATTCCAGAGCAGCGAGTTCACGTTGGTCAAGTTCCAGGTGTCAGGGAGACACTGCCTGTGGTCCCAGTTCAGCTCCTAGTTAGGGCAGCAGCATTTAAGGAAGAGCAATTTAGATTTGCAAGGTTCAAGGACTATGACCCTCCTACATTCAATGGTTGGGCTTCAAAGAGTGCACGGGGTTTACTAAGGAGTGACATCACATTCTCCGTACTATGGGTATTGTTGAGACGAGTGGGGTTGCTATTACTACGTTCCAGCTTAAGGGAGCGGCTTATCAGTGTGGCGGGCATATGAGTTAGGTAGCCGGCCGATGCAGCTTCACTTACATGGGTTCTGTTGTCAGAGATGTTTTGAGAGAGTTTGTACCTAAGTCACTTCGGGATGCATGGCGCACGGAGTTTGAGCAGTCGCGTTCGGGCACCGTGTTAGTATTAGATTATGCCGTCAGATTCAGTGATTTGGCTAGACATGCACCTGCCTTGGTTGCTACAGTTAGAGAGCGAGTCTGTGGATTCATTGAGGGCTCATCCATGATATTCGGTTCAGCATGGCTCGAGAGTTGGAGTCAGATATTTCGTTTCAGCAGGTGGCAGGGATCGCTCGCCGGTTAGAGGGCATGTGGGACCGGGAGCGAGAGGACAAACGCGATCAGGAGAGAGAGAGTATAGGGAGGCGAGGAGGCCTCGTATACCGAAGAGATCTGCTGGCCCTTATTCTAGAGGCAGGGTGCGACATGGTGGAGGTTTCGTGGGTCAGCCAGTTCTGTTTGCGCTTCAGGCTTCACACAGTGATTCAGGTGTTCATGGGTCTCAGAGTACCCACACCGCACAGTTCCCACAGCCACATCAGTAGAGGGGTTTCTTTGAGTGTGGAGATACTAGCCGCATGGTGAGAGATTTTCCCAGATTTCGGGTAGATTTGTCACAGCGAGGTATTCAGGTGAGTAGAGGGCGCCCAAGAGGGGGAGGCCCGGCCCGTTGATGTGTTTCATATAGTAGGCTTAAGGCCGTTGCGCCAGATGATGTCATTCAAATATGATTTTGATTTGTTATAGAGGAGCAACATCTGTAGTTCATTACAGTTCTGCTTATCGGGGTGAGTTCCCTTATTTGTTGCTCCACTTATGGGTGTGTTTCATGATTTGCACTCTGTTTATGTGTTACCCTGTTGGGAGGTTCTATGAGTGATAGCCGCGTCTGTCGTCTATTTTTATTCATTATCGAGAGTTATGAGACTAGTAGTAAATTCCTATTGTCCATTTCGGTAGGCTTGATGTGATTTATGAGTATTATTGGCTACGAGCTGTGATTTTTATGCTCCACCGGTATGGGAGCCAGTACTTGTTGTAATTTATGACGGAAATTGGTCTAGTGAAAGTTTCCAGCTGGTTTGATATATATCCTACTTGTGATTCAGAGTTGAGGGTAAGACCCTTGTGATTTCATGTGATTAGTTGTGTTTGAACCGGGCTGTGTACCGCGGTAGAAGTTATACCAGTATGAGATCCTTGTGAATTGTTCATATGCTTTAATTCTTTTCTTGTTATGTTATTTTGAAGATTGGTACTGATAGAGAGTTGTGCCTGTTGGGCTTGTTTGATAGTTCTCCTATGTGTTTCTCTTTTCATATTCAGTCATTTTCGTTCTGTGCTTCTTTAGTTAAAGCTTGCGGGGTGTGTGCCCGGTGGTGTTAGTTGTGACTTGTTTATTTGGGTGTTTAGTTATGAGGCCTTCGTGTTTCTTGCATCATTGTCAGTGTTATGGAGGTTTGAAACAAAGTCCTATCGGATATGAGGCTAGTGGCCGGTGCAGGATTTGATTTCTGGCAGGTATTGTGATCAGGAATGTATAGGCCTATGTATGGTGTGTATGTTGTGTGGTCGTACTATGTGGTTGTAGGCATAGTGGTTGCAGCTAGTTGATACTGATACCGAATATGGATTTAGAATCGGGTCTCTTGGAAATGAATGGAAGGTGAGAATTTTGGCTCTAAGGCTTATTGGTTTTGGAAGAAAGGCTAAATTTCAGTTGAGAGGGTGTCGTCAAGCTTATGTGGATTGGGGTGACGTGAGATCACCCGCGGGTGTATGTTGGAAGTGTGCATTCAGTGATTTGAGTACTACGAGGAAAATCTTGGCACGTTTGAGGACGAACGTTTATTTTAGAGGGGGAGGATGTAACGACTCGGCCGGTCGTTTTGAATAATACAATCCTGTTTCCCCATTTACTGCTAAATTTATACTTTACAGTTATTATGTGACTTTCCGGGATAATTGGTTCGGGTCCGATGAGGTTTTGAAATGAATCAAGACACTTAGTCTCCAAGAAGAAAGCTTAAGTTGAATAATTTGACCGGAAGGCGAAAGATGTGTAAACGACCCCGGAATGAATTTTTGATGATTTCAATAGCTCCATATGGTAATTTCAGGTTTAGGGGTGTGTTCGGATATTTATTTTGAGGTCCTTAGCTAAATTAGGCTTGAAATGGCAAAAATAAGAAATTTAAGTTTGGAGTTTGACTGGGGAGTTGAATTTTTGATATCGGGATCGAAATCCAGTTCTGAAAATATTCATAGCTCTGTTATTTCATTTAAGACTTGTGTCCAAAATTTGAGGTAAATCGAACTTGATTTGATAGATTTCGGCATCGAATATAGAAGTTGGAAGTTCTTAGTTTCATTAAGCTTGAATTGGGGTGTAATTCGCGGTTTTAGCGTCTTTTGATGTGATTTGAAGTTTTGACCAAGTTTGCATCATGTTTTAGGGCTTGTTGGTATATTTGGTTGGGGTCCCGGGGGACTCGGGTGTGTTTCGGATCATTTTTGGCTACTTTGGATGCTGAATTCCGATATCTGGTGTTGTTCTTCGCGTTCACGAGGAGCCTCTCGCGTTCGCGAATAAGAATTTGACTTCTGGAAGTTGTTCCTCGCGTTCGCGAAGAAACCCTCGCGTTCTCAAGAAGGAAATCTCGGTTGCACAGGTCTGACTTTGGAGGCTCATATCTCATAATCTATAAGGAATTTAGAGATGATCCAAAATGACAATTGTAGCCCTTTTTGTCTAGTTTTCAGAAAGGTAAACTAATTGTCATTTAGATTTGTGTACAAAAAGTTATGGTAGTTACACTACAGGCTGTCCGGGGAGAGTTCGAAAATCTCTGCTGCACAGGGTTGACTTTGGAAGCTTATATCTCGCAATATATAATGACTCAGGAAACGAGTAACCTATGAAACTATAGCCCTTGGTGTCTAGTCTTCATAACATCAAACCGTTTGTTATTTGGAGTTGTGTGCAAATATTTATGACCATTATACTAAAGGCTATGTGGAATGAGTTTGGAATTCGCTGATGAGGAATTTGTTCATCGCGAACGCGAGGGAAGGGTCGCGAACGCGAAGAACAAACCCCCGGGCAGCATAATAAAGTCCAAATTCGTCCCATTCTTCTATTTTTGGACCAAGGAAGCTCGGGTTGGGCAATATTTCGAGGGATTTTCAGAGAAAACAACGGGATAAGTGTTCTTAACTTAATTTTGGTTAGATTACCCGAATCTATTACTAATTTTAGCATTTAATCTGTGATTTAAGTTGGAAAAGTTTGAAAACCCTCTTGGATAGATTTGAGGATTTGGGGGTCGAATTGTTATCGGAATTTAGTAATTTTGGTATTCGTGATTGGATGGGCTTTCATACTCCGTGACTTTCGTCGGATTCCGAAACGTGGGCCCCATGGGTGAATTTTGAGTTAATTTCGGATTTTTATTGAAAAATGTAGTATTTTCTTATGAAATTGATTCTATAACTTTTATTTATTGTATCGAATTATTTTGGCAAGATTAGAGCCATTCAGAATTGGAAAAACGAGGAAAAAGGCCTACTAGTGGATTAAATTTGGAGCAAGTCAAGGTAAGTATCTTGCCTAACCTTGTGTGGGGGACTTCCCCTTAGGATTTGAGTCTTCTATGTTGATTGTAGTTCGGGTACGCGAGGTGACAAGTGCGTACTCGGACTTATTTGGGGGAAATTGGCCTTTTAGGGTTCTTAGGTCCTTATATTCACTATGTATGGAGTTATTCTTGGTATGACTGAGTTCCTGCTTATTAGTTTCGCCTCTACATGCTTAACTGGAATTAATTGTTTCATGATTCACCCTTATTGCCTGATTGACATCCTATTTGATTTAACTGAAGAATTTCGCCTCTCCTATTGTCATGCTATCTTTTCGTAGCTGCTTGTCTTATTGAGAATTTATCATTATCCCTCCTGAAATTATTTAGTCTTAAGTGAAGCTAAAATGATCTTTCCTTAATTGAATTGATGAATATCCTCATAATTGTCCAACCTTAAAAGGAGTTAGATAGCATATATCTTTGTTGACTTGCCTTTATTTGGGATTACTTGACTCGCGTTGATTTCCTTGTTATTGACTTGTATATTGTGGGATTGTTGCTACATGTTAGATTCCCCTTTTGTTGAACTGTTCCCTTTATGCCAGCATTCTTTTCTGTGGTTATTCCTTGTGAGCTGGTCCTACCGTTTCTTTGTGATTTATAGTTCCTGAGTTAACTTACTTGCCGTACTTTGTATTATTGTCATTGTTGCCGTTGTGTATTTACTTTGGGACTACGGATCAGTATTCCGGGAGATCCCCCTATACCTTTATATTTGGGACTACGGGACGATATCCCGGGAGATTTCCCTGTACTGGATATTTACTTTGGGACTACGGATCTCTATTCCTTGAGATCCCCCTGCACCTTTATATTTGGGACTACGGGACGATATCCCGGGAGATCCCCTTGTACTGGATATTTACTTTGGGACTACGGATTGGTATTACGGGAGATCCCCCTGCACCTTTATATTTGGGACTACGGGTCGATATCCCGGCAGATCCCCCTGTACTAGATATTTACTTTGGAACTACGGATCGGTATTCCGGGAGATTCCCCTGCATATTTACGATTTGGACTACGGGATGATATCCCGGGAGATCCTTTGCACATTTATGTTTAGGACTACGGGACGTTATCCTGGGAGATCCCCTGTTGTTATCTCTGTGTTCCAAGCTGTTGGTTTCATTGATCCTATCCCTGTGTAAACAGTATATGTGCTATCTGTTTCTGTCCTTATGCTTACTAGCTGGTATGAACTATGATAGGACACTTGCACAAGCATACACATGGCTAAGCACCCTTATCGGATAGGAGGCTCCTTGAGATTTCTGAGTATAGACGCACAACCTTGTTGTTTGCCTTACATATGAGAATGACTCTTTTGGGCACGTGAGTTGTCAGTATGATTAGGAGGTGTGATGAGGGCACAGGATGCCAAGTGTTATGGTTCAGGTATTGAGACCCGTATTGTATGACTATGAGATGAGGTGTCACAAGGTGACTGATATGCGAAGGTTATCTATTTGAAAAGATTATATTCGAAAAGCATTTATTTTAAAAAAACTCTTTTTGAAAAGAACATTTATTTGAATGAAGTATATTTCGAAACATTTTTATCACTTGAAAGGTTTGACTATTTGATTGACGCTTGCTGGTTAAGACTTAAGGTGAAAACTATCGGAGTTGTTGAGTAATGACTTGTCTTTACTGTATTTGTGATTTTGGATTTGGTTTGTATTCTCGCTTACCTTTTCATGTTTTCCTTATGGTGTTCCGCTGAGTACTTGTTGTTTTCTTTCCCTATTTTTAATTATTGTATTGTTAGCAGTATCGCGTAGTCTCTATATAAATATCATGTTCTGTATATTAGACCAGTAGGTGTCTTGACTGTTCCTCGTCACTACTCCGCCGAGGTTAGTCTTGATACTTACTGGGCACCGCTGTGGTGTGCTCATACAACACTTCTGCATATTTTTTTTGTGCTGATCTAGGTATTGTTCGCTAGTAGTTGTGTGGCTTCTTGCCGAGGAGACTCAAGGTAGCCCTGCTGCTGCGTTCGCAGGCTTCGGAGTCACCTTCCTATTTTATATTCACATTGTTGTACTTATTTCCATACGATTGTGTTTAGAAGTTGTAGCGAAACTCTGTAGAGCTTATGACTTGTACTACCGGATTTTGGGAATTATAAATTTTGTATAGATTCTTTTGCTTCGAGACTGTTAAATTTCATTTTGTTAGTGTTGTATTTCAGTATGAGTTAGGCTTACCTAGTCCCTAAGATTAGGTGCCATCACGATACCCAAACGGAGGGAAAGTTGGGACGTGACAGATACACGCTCGAATCAAGCATTATTAAAAATAAATACAAATAAATGCACTTAATAGTCTATTAAATATCACATTCTATTAGAGGATCAATAAAATATTTCTAGATATTTTTTATAAAAAAATCATATAAAGTTTTAAAGTATGTATAAAATGTTATATTGATATATCTGTTTGATTTTATCTTTTTAATCAATATTGAACCAAACAAAATCAAACGTCATCGATTATTTTAATAGGTTTTGTTTGATTTGATTTTTTCATTTGATGCGTCTCATCGATTTGGTTTAAATACCCATAATCTGCACCAGTCACTAGTCTAGATAAGCTACAAAAGAGAAATCTCATCCCAATAGGACGAGTGAGGGAGATTTGCGAGTCTGGAACCAAAATGTGATTCTTTTGGCTCAAATGATGAAAATATTTGGAAAAAAAAAATATTGATCAAGATATGTATAACGCCCTTTTATAGAGCGGTATACCTTAACGGCCGTTTTTTCAGTTAAGGTGTAGCGCCCTTTAAAAGGGCGTTATACATATAGCCCCTTTTATTAAGGCGCTATACCTGAATATGAAAAGACAGGAGGGTATAGTGCCTTAATAAAATGCGCTATACATTTTTTGTGGGCCCACCAATAACTCTTTTGCACTTAACTGACATAACAATAATTCAAATGTGTATAGCGCCCTTATTAAAGGTGTTATACCTCAAAAAAGTCAACCCCCATTGCCTTATTTAAAGACGTTAAGGACTTTGTAGAAATTCATTCAGAAAATTTCTCAAGTCTTGTGTTTTATTCCTTAAGTTGTTTTGCATTTTTTCATAATGTCTGAAGAGCGAAGAATTAGGGTTTCATTATATTTGGAGGGTGAGGTTGTGGTGGTGAATAACTCAGTAAACTATAGTTTATCTCCACAGTCTCATGTTAAGTTGCCACTTAACATGGAGTACGATACATTGGTATCGTTGATATGTAAAAAAAATGAGTGAGCAAACGTTCGGTTAACCTTAAAATAACCAGAAGATATCCGTATTCTGTGATTCTGCAAGGGGTTTCTTGTTATGCTGAGTTTGACATCAAAGACGATGAAACTTTGAGAGATTTTTTGAGGACTCTGGATGAATACCGGGAATTTATTGTGATAAAACTGTTGGAAATGTATCCTGTAAATATTGTTATTTTTCGTGTTATTTTCTTACTTAGTCCGGGAAATGTTGTTGTTTTTCGTGTTATTTTCTTGCGATCGTTGACTAGAATTGGACATAGTTTGTGTTTGAACTATTAGCTTTTTTGACGTATTTTTGGGTATAAGTGATACTTAAATGATTAATTTCAATAACTACAAGGAGCTAAAGGGAACTATATTTCACTATGCTAAAAGGGCACTACAAATACAAGCACTACATTAGGCCACAAGATACCATTGGAGGGAACTAAAGTAATAATTTATCTATTTTACTAGTCTTTAAGTAAATAAATAATCTAAATCAGACAAAAACAACAAATAAATTTAATCACAAAACATTCACGAAAAATAAAAATACATATATCACAGTAAAAAGTAACTAGTTAACATTATTTTTAACAACTAAAAATAATTTCTCTATTTTTACTAATTTTGTTAGCACACTAATATCATAATCCGGATAAAACTAACAAAATAGTTAAATCGCAAAACAATCACAAAACAACAAAGAACACATTAAAAACAACTAATATGCATTTTTTATACGAGTTTTAACAAAAACTAAGTCGGAATACCTCGATTTAAGATTTTTGGAAAGTTGAAGATTTGGCTATTTGAAGCCGAAACGAGCAACCCAAAATGAAATAATGCCTTAGCTAGGATGTGGGACCGAGAATCTTTACTTTCTGTGGGACGGGTGGGTTCCACTCGAGCTTTTTTGGTCGTTTGGGGGGGGGGGAGGGGGGTGATCGCTGTTTTGTTATAAAACAAAGGGGGGGTGTTCTATTTTTGAACGATGAAGACGGGTTTATTTAGGAATACATATAGCGCCTTAATAAACGGCACTATATGGCCTGTCTTTTCAAATTACAGTATAACGCCCTTTTAAAGGGCGCTATACGTTAACTGTGCAAACGGCCGTTAAGGTATAGCGCCCTTTAAAAGGGCGTTATACATATTTTTGTCACTAAGTTTTTTTTTCACATATTTCTACCATTTAAGTCCAAAAGAACCACATTTTGATTCCAGCCTCGAAGATTTGCACAATAGGATCTTTCAGTGCCAATTTTAAACTTTTACTTCGTTTGAAAAAGTTTTTGCAAAAATAGGCCAGTATATTAAATAGCAATTCCTAACCTATCGCTAAAATTTTAAATCGATGGCCAAAACTTGGGAGAAATTCAAAAATAGCAAGATTTACAAGTGGTCATTCAAAAATAGCCACATTTTGAAAAGTAATCGAAATTTAGCCACTTTTGATGTAAAGATAAATCTGAACGAAAACATTGTTCAAAATCCGGAAAATACTCCAGCATAATATACTGGAGTTCCAACATAAGTATACTGGAACTCCAACATATTATAATGGAGTTCCAGCATAAGTATACTGGAACTCCAGCATAATATATTGGAGTTCCAGTATAATATACCGGTCGAGTATAATATATTGCTAGTTCAGGTGCTCCAATCTCCAATATATTATCCTGGAACTTTCCGCGTGTTGGAGATCCAGCATAATATGCTGGAAGTTCATACACAGGTGCACCGATCTCTAGTATATTATGCTGGACTGGTCCCTGTTGCAGCAAAATAGTGGCTATTTTTAAATAACTTTGCAAATGCTGGCTATTTTTGAGTGACCTGTCCGAAAACTGGCTAATTCGTACTATTTCAACCCAAAACTTGCCTTGCTATACAAATTCTATTGGATCGTCATGATTTGTGATCAAATCTTAACGGAATCGTTAAAATTTGACCACAAATCCTAAAGGATTTCAAATTGTGCAAAACTTGTCTTGTCGCAAAACGGATCATCATAATTTACTGTATAAAAATATCACCAACAATTTTTTGCTTCAAAATTTATCCAAATTTATTTCAAATGATAATAAATTTGAAATCCAACCTTTTAATAGTAAGTGTAATAATTTTTAGTGATTAAATTCAATCTAAACTTTCAAAAGTCAATAGAGCCACTTTATTTTTTTAATTCAGCAAAATCCAACAATAGTGTTTTCAATTTTCTTCATTCAAACCAAATCTAGGATAGGCAATATAAGTTCAATGGAACATCACCCACTCAGTTTTAATCACAAACAAGCCATGAGTCAACTTCTACAACATTTATTACATATTTTTTTTTCAATTTTAATTGTGTATTCATAATTTATTTTAAAAACCATAAAAAACGAAAAAGAAAAAGGAGAAGTTGTTACGAAAATCTACATTCACGCGATTTGTTTTGCAGGGTCAAAATTAAGTCAAAGTCCATCCGGTGAAAATTCTTCTAACGAGAGAGGCAAAGGTGGTTCCCTTCCCCTCAGATCACCGGCACTGTGGAATATCACTTTTGGACAACTTTTAAAGCCATCAAAATCTATCTTTCAGTAATTTAAGGACGCTACAAACAAAATAAAGTACAATAAAACAATGAAGGTAAGTCATGGAAAGATGTGAAAAGCGAGAACAAATAAAAGCGCTTTTCATCATTTTCACCAAAAAAAGAAATTAGTTATCTTTTTATAATTTGCATTAATTTTTTTTCATTTTGGTGTTTAGTAAATGGAAGAACGGTTTTGGAGATATTGAATAATGTAGGGAAACTTACACAAATGTCCCAAATAAATCTCAACTTACCAACCTCTAGCAATTAGTCATAGACTTACTAAAACTAGCCAACAAAAATTAAAAAACCAAATAATAGGATTCTTTCTCTCAAAGAATCACATGCAAAAATCACCTTCCATATTTTTAAGCGTGATTAGCAACATTAGATACAAGACGGAAAGGAAATTTCATGGACGGGGTAGCAAATAAGGTGATGAAATACAAAAATCTATACAATATACCAAAAATATAAACAAAAAAGGATCTTTTTCAATGGGTATAGTTGAAATTCATTGAAAATATATAGATAAGTCAATATACAAAATTTGAGGAAGATTGGAGGTGATTTGGACTGGTTTTGTATCAAAATTCGTAATTAAATCGAGTTCAAAAAAGTCTTCTGCGACACATGTATCAAACATGTATCATGCAT
>NW_017677641.1:15388-16435 GCF_001879085.1 Nicotiana attenuata
CGTTGTCAAAAGCCATCAGCTGCCACGAGCGGTGCCAGACACAACCTGCAACAACCGATGGCAATCGGCAACTTACTAAGCTTCGCCCCATGCGCATGGCGCCTTGCGGCGCTACTTGCACGATGCTTTGCCGTTCTGTTGCAAAAAGCCATCAGCCGCCACGAGCGATGTCGCCTCCCGATGTTGCCCGCAACAACCGATGGCATTCGACACGTACTGAGCTTCGCCCCATGCGCACGGCACCTTGCAGCGCTACTTGCACGACGCTCCGCCGTTCGTTGTCAAAAGCCATCAGCTGCCACGAGCGGTGCCAGACACAACCCGCAACAACCGGTGGCAATCGGCAACTTACTAAGCTTCGCCCCATGCGCATGGCACCTTGCGGGGCTACTTGCACGATGCTTTGCCGTTCTGTTGCTAAAAGCCATCAGCCGCTACGCCTCCCGATTTTGCCCGCAACATCCAATGGCAATCGACACTTACGAAGCTTCGCCCCATGCGCACGGCACCTTGCGGCGCTACTTGCACGATGCTCCGCCATTCGTTGCCAAAAGCCAATGTTTGCCACGAGCGGTGTCACCACCAGGCATACTACGAGCCCACACGAGTACTTGTCGACGCGGTTTGTGAACTTCGGGGACGTAGCACGGACAAGCCGTGCATGCCCCCAATGCCCACGCCCCATGCCAGTGTCCCCCATGCATGCCCGCCTCTGCCTGGCAGCAAGCACCTGAGGTGCCTTTCAACACCTCTACCCCCCTTATATACTTAAAAAAAAACTCAAGTTTCAGGAGTAGACATGTTTTGGCCAGAGAATCATAATGGAGTTGTACAACACCAAATAGCACAAACCAAGGTACAACTTAGCTAATATATTCACTATTTACTTTTAAACATTGTAAATGATATTTTTTACAAAAAATAATNATTTTTTTTGAAATATTTTATTAAAAACGAAAAATACTAATAATATAGTAAAAAATAATGAAAATTATTATAAAAATAGAAAAATAATGAGAAAATTTCAATACATCTAGTAATAATATA
>NW_017677642.1:0-2444 GCF_001879085.1 Nicotiana attenuata
AGTACCTTTACCCTAAAGGGTAAAAATCGGACCAAAAACTATAGATTGTGTTTTCATTGGATATGCTATAAACAGTAAAACATGTTGGGTTTTGGTTCATAAATATGATAATCCCAAAATTCATGTTAATACGGTAATTGAATCAGATAATGCTTAATTCTTTGAAAGCATTTATCCATATAAAACTGAATACGAGTCTTTAAGTGAAAAACCTAAACGATCACGGGAAGAACCAACTGAAAATACTCCACGTGAAGAAGATCCAAGGCGTAGCAAACGTCAAAGAACATCTACTTCCTTTAAACAAGATTTTGTGACATTCTTTCTTGAAAAAGAGCCTCAAACGTTTAAAGCAGCTATGTCATATTCAGATTCAACATTTGGGAAAGAGGCATTCAATAGTGAGATTCAATCAATTTTAGATAACCATACATGGGAATTGGTTGATCTTCCTCCAGGAAATAAGCCTTTAGGTTCGAAATGGATCTTTAAATGGAAAATGAAAGCTGATGGTACTATTGACAAATATAAGGCAAGACTTGTCATCAAAGGTTATAGACAAAAGGAAGACCTTGATTACATTGACACTTACTCGCCAGTAACGAGGATAACTTCTATTAGGGTGTTAGTGGCACTGGCGGCGGTGTATGGTTTTGAAATTCATCAAATGGATGTTAAAACATCTTTCTTAAATGGAGAATTGGAGGAAGAGATTTATATGGAACAACCTGAGGGTTTTGTGGTTCCAGGTAAAGAAAAGAAAGTGTGGAAACTTGTTAAGTCGCTTTATGGACTTAATCAAGCACCCAAACAATGGCATACCAAATTTGACCAAACAATGTTGGCAAGTGGGTTTAAAATCAACGAGTGTGATAAATGTGTGTACATTAAAAACACTCAGGGTCATGAAGTCATTGTTTGTTTATATGTTGATCATGAGCAAAAATAAGGCAGATATAAATGTTACTAAGCGCATGCTGGCTAGCAAATTCGACATGAAAGACTTAGGAGTTGCTGATGTGATCTTAGGAATCAGAATTCACAAGATTCCACAAGGTCTAGTATTATCACAATCTCACTACGTTGAAAAAGTACTTGACAAATTCAAGTATTTTGATTTCAAGATTGCCAAGACTCCAATTGACGTGAGTTATACACTTCAAAAGAATAAAGGTGAAAGTGACTCACAACTGAACTATGCAAGAGTATTGGGAAGTTTTATGTATATCATGAATTGTATGTGACCAGATATATCATGTGCTATTAGCAAACTGAGTCGGTTTACAAGTAATCCCAATCAAATACATTTGATGGCAATGAAACGAGTTTTGGGATATGTGAAACATACCCAAAATTATGCTTTGCATTATAATAAATGTCCTTCCCAGTTTTGGGATACAGTGATGCAAATTGGATCACCGGATCATCTGAAGTTAAATCCACAAGTGGATATGTTTTCACAATTGGAGGTAGAGCAGTGTCTTGAAAACCGGATCAGGACCGGGATCGGGACCACGAACTAATGGTCCCGGGCTAAGTCGGCCGGTCCCGGGCCTATGTGGGTTTAAGTGGGTCCAACGGTTCAAATTTTTTTTTTAAAAAAAAATATATTATCTAAGGCAATTCCTTGTAAAAACTACATTATAGAATTGTCAATTCAAATTTAAACACAAAAATATTGTAAAGAGATATTCAAAGCAATACATTATAATAAAAAAAAAATTGTTATCTAAGGCAATTCCTTGTAAAAACTACATTATAGAATTGTCAATTCAAATTTAAACACAAAAATATTGTAAAGAGATATTTAAAGCAATGCATTATAATTTATACTATAGCATCAACAAAACATGGCAATATCTTTCTTAGTCTTCCTCCCCCCATAGAATGATCACAACAAGGTGCTAATACCACCATTGAGAAGAAAATGAAACTAATCAAGATGTGCAAAATACAAGTTACATATTAATTTTACATGGTATCTCTTACAAATTTCATAAATCCTTCAAGGTTCCGAGGAATTTCCGTTGGTGGTGGCGGAAAAGAAGCTTGTTCATCACCGCTTCCGGGCGAAGCTGCATCCTCCGCAAGTTCAGCTAGCATTTCTTTGTAAGTTTCGTCTACCTCTGGTTGTGATTCAGCAAGTCCAAAATTTCTTCGTTCCGAACGGATCCAATCTCTGAAAAGTACTGATTTTTCCAAGCTTTCCCTCATAGACGCTCTATAATCACCGAGTTTCAGTCTTGCTTGACTGAAAGTGCTCTCCGATGCCACTGTTGAAGTTTGAATGGTTAAAATATCTCGGGCCATCCTTGAAAGAATTGGAAAGTATTTTTCTTTGTCCTTCCACCATTCCAAAAGATTAAATGAGCCGTCGGGATTCACTTCCTCAATCCCATGTGACAAATAAACTTCAAGCTCATTTAGTTGTGAATAATAAATAG
>NW_017677642.1:5775-8554 GCF_001879085.1 Nicotiana attenuata
AACACGAACAGAAGGAAAACTCTTGGACCTCAACTGTCGAACCTGCCGATCTAGAATAGCTACCGGCTCCTCCTTATAAGACAAGTCCTTGTCCAACTGGACAGTGCTGAAATCTAACACGTGGGCTGGATTGCCGTGATACCTCCGAAGCATGGACACATGAAACACATGATGTACGGCTGATAAGCTCGGCGGCAAAGCAAGTCTATAAGACACCTCTCCCACTCGATCAAGAATCTCAAACGGACCAATGACCCTAGGGCTAATATTGCCCTTCTTCCCAAACCTCATTACGCCCTTCATAGGCGACACTCGGAGCAATACCCGCTCACCAACCATAAATGCCATATCTCGAACCTGCGGTATGCATAAATCTTTTGCCTAGAATGAGCTGAACGAAGCGTATCCTGAATGATCTTGACCTTGTCCAAGGCCTCCGAACCAGGTCCGTACCCAACAACCTAGCCTCTCCCGGCTCAAACCATCCAACCGGAGACCGACACCGCCTACCATATAAGGCCTCATAAGGAGCCATCTGAATGCTCGACTGGTAGCTGTTGTTGTAGGCGAACTCCGCTAAAGGCAAGAACTGATCTCATGAACCTCCAAAGTCAATAACACAAGCTCGGAGCATATCCTCTAAGATCTGAATAGTCCGCTCGGACTGACCGTCCGTCTGGGGATGAAATGTTGTGCTCAACTCAACCCGTGTGCCCAACTCCCGCTGAACTGCTCTCTAGAAGCGTGAGGTAAACTGCGTACCCCGGTCCGAAATAATAGATATGGGTACACCATGAAAGCGAACAATCTCTTGAATGTAGATCTCAGTAAACCTCTACGAAGAATAGGAGACTGCCACAGGAATGAAATGCGCTGACTTGGTCAGCCTATCAACAATAACCCATATCGCATCGAACTTCTTCCGAGTCAGCAGAAGTCCAGTAACAAAATCCATAGTAATCCGCTCCCACTTCCACTCGAGAAGCTCAATCCGCTGAAATACACCACCAGGCCTCTGATGCTCGTGCTTAACCCGCTGACAATTCAAACAACGAGCCACATATGCTACAATATCCTTCTTCATTCTACGCCACCAGTAATGCTGCCGCAAATCCTGATACATCTTCGCGACGCCCGGATGAATAGAGTACCGTGAGCTATGGGCCTCCTCCAAAATCAACACTCGGAGCCCATCCACATTTGGCACACATACTCGACCCTGTAATCTCAAAACTCCCTCATCATCTAAGGTAACATGCCTGGCACCTCCGCGCTGCACCGTGTCTCTAAGGACACACAAATGGGGATCATCATACTGCCGATCACGGATACGCTCCAATAATGAAGAACGAGCGACCGTGCAAGCTAACACACGACTGGGCTCAGAAAGATCCAGTCTCACGAACTCATTGGCTAACGCCTGAACATCCAAAGCAAGCGGCCTCTCACCGACCGGAATATAAGCAAGACTGCCCATACTGGCTGACTTCCTACTCAATGCATCGGCCACCACATTGGCCTTCCCCTGATGATATAGAATGGTGATGTCATAATCCTTCAACAACTCTAACCACCTCCTCTGCCTCAAATTCAACTCCTTTTGCTTGAACAAATACTGAAGACTCTTGTGATCCGTGAACACCTCACATGGCAAGCCATACAGATAATGCCTCCAAATCTTCAATGCGTGAACAATGGCTGCCAACTCCAAATCATGAACCGGATAGTTCTTCTCATGAATCTTCAACTGCCTCGAAGCATAGGCAATGACCTTGCCATCCTGCATCAACACTGCTCCAAGGCCAACACGGGAAGCATCATAATAGACTGTATAAGGCCCTGAACCTGTGGGCAAAACCAACACCGGTGCCGTAGACAGAGCTGTCTTGAGCTTCTAAAAGCTCGCCTCACACTCATCCGACCATCTGAACTGGGCACCCTTCTGGGTCAAGCTGGTCATCGGGGCTGCAATGGATGAAAACCCCTCTACGAACCGTCGATAGTAGCCTGCCAACCCCAAGAAACTCCGGATCTCTGTAGCTGATGCTGGTCTAGGCCAGTTCTTGACTGCCTCTATCTTCTTTGGGTCCACCTGAATACCCTCTGTTGATACAACATGACCCAGAAATGTAACTGAACCCAACCAGAATTCACACTTCGAGAACTTAGCAGATAGCTGACTATCCCTCAGAGTCCGAAGAACCACTCTAAGGTGCTGCTCGTGCTCCTCCTGGCTGCGGGAGTATATCAACATATCATCAATGAAAACTATCACGAATGAGTCCAAATAAGGCCTGAACACTCGGTTCATCAAGTCCATGAAAGCTGTTGGGGCATTCATCAACCCGAATGACATAACCAAGAACTCATAATGCCCGTACCGAGTGCGGAAGGCTGTCTTAGGGACATTGGATGCCCTAATCCTCAACTGATGGTAGCCAGATCGCAAGTCAATCTTGGAGAATAACCTGGCACCCTGAAGCTGGTCGAACAAATCATCAATCCTCGGCAGTGGATACTTATTCTTGATCGTTACCTTGTTCAATTGCCGGTAATCAATACACATTCTCATTGACCCATCCTTCTTCCTGACAAATAACACCGGCGCACCCCAAGGTGAGACACTGGGTCAAATGAAACTCTTCTCAGGCAAATCCTGCAACTATTCCTTTAGCTCCTTCAACTCTGGCGGGGCCATATGATACGGCGGGATAGAAATGGGCTGAGTGCCCAGAACCAGATCAATGCAGAAATCAATATCCCTGTCGGGTGGCGTACC
>NW_017677642.1:10322-11269 GCF_001879085.1 Nicotiana attenuata
ACTAGGCATGATCAAATACGGGGCAAAATAAGATGACACATACAAATACGTAGACCCCGGATCAAACAACACTGAAGCATCTCTATCACAAATCAGAACCGTACCTGTAATAATAACATCTGAAGCCTCTGCCTCGGGCCTGGCCTGAAGGGCATAACATCGGGGCTAGGCCCCACCTCTCTGATCTACATCTCTAGGACGGCCTGCTGCTGGCTGGCCTCCACCTCTAGCGGTCTGGGCTCTACCTCTATGACCTCTACCTCCACCTCTAGTACCTCTACCCCCGCCTCTAGCTGGCTGGGCGGCCTGTGGAACATCTGGTGCCTAAATCATAGGACGGGGACCCTGCTGCTGTGACTGAGTACCCCTCAACCTCGGACAAGCCCTCCTCATGTGGTCGTACTCACCACACTCATAACATCCACCCGAATGCTGCGGCTGAGGAAACTGAGCCTGACCCTGGCGGCCTAAATGACCACCCTGGAAGCTCTGGAGCGGCGGTGCATTGATAGGAGCTGATGGTGCACTGTAGGATTGCTGGTCAGAATACTGCCCGCGAAAACCACGGTCACCTGATGCACCATGGGAAACCTGGAGCGCTGACTGGAAGGGCCTAGGAGGATGACCCCTATCATACGAATCTCTACCTCCAGATGAGGCACCACTGAATCGGCCTGACTGACGGGGTCTCTTGTCTGCCCTATGACTACCCCCCTATGACAATACCATCTCAATCCTCCGGGCCACATTGGCCGCCTCCTGAAAGGATATCTCACTCCTAGCCTCTCTAGCCATCTGGAGACAAATAGGCTGAATGAGTCCATCAATAAACCGTCTCACTCTCTCCCTCTCGGTGGGAAGTATAACAAGAGCATCGCGAGCCCAATCAATAAACCTGGTCTCGTACTGGGTGACTGTCATGGATCAATGCTAGAGATGCTCGAACT
>NW_017677642.1:14247-16632 GCF_001879085.1 Nicotiana attenuata
TTTCATTTTTAGATATTTAGGTCTGAAACACGTCAAATGACGTCCGATTTCAACCAAATTTCACAGGAAGCGCTTAAACCACATATGAGACCTGTACCGGGCGCCAGAACCAAAATATGGGCCCGATACCAACACGTTCTAATCAAATTACATTTCCAATTTCCTTAAATATTTTCAGAAAACAATTTTACTCAAAAATTTATTTCTCGGGCTTGGGACCTTGGAATTCGATTCCGGGCATACGCTCAAGTCCCATATTTTTCTACGGATCCTCCGGGACCGTCAAATCACGGGTCCGGGTCCGTTTACCCAAAATGTTGATCGAAGTCAAATTTATTCATTTTAACACTAAAATTTAGCATATTTCACGGAATTTCATATTTAAGCTTTTCGGCTACGCGCCCGGACTGTGCATGCAAATCGAGGCGACTCTAAATGATTTTTTTAAGGCCTCAGATGCACAGAATTAATTTAAAACAGGTGATGACCCTTTGGGTCGTCACAACAACTCCTCATCTTCAAGTGCTAAACCATTATAAATAGATTGGTACCAATATTGAGGACCTCAAAATTTTATAGTAGGATTTAATAAGGCAGCAACACCATAAATAAGGGGGAATAGGAAAAAAATATTTTTTAAATTTCTTTCTCATAGAATCAATAACTTGTTTATAAATTTCTCCACCCTCTGAAAAATAAGCAAACAAATTTGCAAGTTCTGCAAGATAAACTAAACAGTTAGAAATAGTAGGATAATATTGCCCAGAAAATTCATTTGTAGCAATATGAAGTATTTATAAAAAATCTACAAGCATTTTAACATTAGCCCAATCCGCATTTGTAAGGTGCTCATCATCATCACTTACATGAGCATTAAACGTTGAGTTTATGGGTTTCTATATTCATATGCAAGAACTAAACTTCCATACATGTAATTCCATCCAGTTTGACAAGGTTTAAGAACCTTTCTTTCTCTTAGGCCAAATTCATCGCATCTTCTAAAATATTCTCTAAGTCTACTTTAGTGAAAAGCCATTTTAACCTTTTTAATTTCAACATTCAAAATTCTCATACCATCACCCACAATCAAATGGTAAATATGACAAATACATCTAACATGAAAAATGTTACTAAATGCAGGATTTAGTGTAGTGGTAAGCAAGGCTACAACATTAGTGTTACTAGTAGCATTATCCATTGAATTGACATTATTTTATCACTAATGCAAAACTAACTACAAATATCCGTAACCGTGCTAGAAATAAACTGTCCTGTGTGACGTGAATTAATTATTCTATAAGCGATAATGCGCTTTTGCATTATCCAATCCTCATCACTCCAATGACTAGTAACAGTAAGATAATCACAGTCATTACCACTTCTACCAATTTCAATAGTAATAGCAACACGATAATTAATATGAGTAAATAAATAACGCAAATATTGTTCATATTCATATTTATATTTATAAATATCGCTCTTTACGGTTGTGCGGGGCCATCCTTTATAAGTAGGATTAAAAAATTTTCTAATATAATGCACAAAGTGAGAGTTAGAAGGAAACCTGTAGGGTAAGCACATAACAGTAACCATTTTTGCCAATTCTTCCCTATCTTTTCTTGGATCATAATATAAAATAGCACCGGTAACAGTGTTAATTCCCTATTGATATTGATTTGACCCGGTACTAGGGTCAGGCTGACTAGGTACACTTGTCCCCGGGGCCAAAGCTTTCATATGAAGATATTTAACTTTATCTTGAGGGTGTACCATTATGTGTCTCCTCAAACTTCCCGTCCCCCCTCCCCGATCAACATAGTTAAAAGCTAACTCTTTGCCACAAGTTTTACACTTAGCTTTTTTTCCCCTCTTATTTAAATAAAAAATGGCCAAACAAGAGATGTTTCGGCCCGTTTAGAAGGTTGTCTAGAAAAAGTAGGGGTAGTAACGGGGGGGGGGGGGGGGGGGTTCGAGGACGGCGCGATCGTTTGGATTAGTTGGGTTAACTTCAGCAACAGAACTAGTGGGTGTATCGTCATCCGGTTGCATTTCATCCAAATCTATTTCCTGCTCATTATCTTCATCAATAGTTGGATTACCATAAAGAGCATTTATATATTCATGGTCAAAGTGTTCACCACCTCCAATATTATGCAAATATTGACTCTCAGTAAATTGTAATAAAGTATTATCGCTATCAAGAAAAGGAACAGGCGGATGGCGGGTATGGGGTTTGGGTAGGGGAGCCCCGGGAATTGGAGGAGGAATAGATTGGCCACTAGATTCACCACTGTTGGATTTTCCCTTATTTTTACTAAACTTTTTTTTAACGAAAAATCCATCTTAATTAATCAAACAATACAAAAGTAAATAAAACAAAACCAA
>NW_017677642.1:24636-28513 GCF_001879085.1 Nicotiana attenuata
ATGTGGTGTAGGCACAGAAGTAATGCCTCAATTTTTGAGCTGTCCAGGTCAAAGCACAGCAAGTGCGTTCCAGCAGAGAGTACCGTTCTTCGTAAGGTGTGAACTTCTCACTCAAGTAGTAGATGGCTTGCTCCTTTCTCCCTGTCTCATCATGTTGTCCCAGAACACACCCGAAGGCTCCATCCAATATAGATAGATAGAGCAGCAAAGGTCGTCCCAGCTTAGGCGGGACCAGGACCGGTGGTGTGGACAGGTACTCCTTGATCTTTTCAAAAGCTTTCTGACAATCCTCGGTCCAGCTTGTCTCGGCATCTTTCCTCAGCATCTTGAAGATGGGTTCACATATGACTGTGGACTGTGCTATGAGTCGACTGATATAGTTGAGACGTCCTAGGAAGCTCATCACGTCCTTTTTGCTCTTAGGTGGTGGTAACTCCTGAATAGCCTTGACTTTAGATGGATCCACCTCGATCCCTCGACGACTGATGATGAATCCCAATAACTTTCCTGTGGGAACCCCGAATGCACACTTTGCGGGGTTCAATTTTGAATTGTACCTCCTTAGCCTATCGAAGAACTTTCCCAAGTCTGCAATGTGGTCTATGGCCTTCTTGGATTTGATAATGACGTCGTCCACATACACCTCTATCTCCTTGTGTATCATATCATGGAGGATGGTTGTCATGGATCTCATGTAGGTAGCCCCAGCATTCTTTAGACCAAACGACATCATCTTGTAGCAGTATACCCACCATGGTGTAATAAAAGCTGTTTTCTCTGCGTCCTCCTCGTCCATCCAAATTTGGTGATAACCCGTGAAGCAATCTACAGAAGATTCGAGCTCATGCTTTGCGCAATTATCGATCAGGATGTGTATATTTGGTAGTGCAAAATCATCCTTGGGACTTGCTCTGTTTAAATCCCGATAGTCAACACATACTCTGACTTTCCCATCTTTCTTCGGGACTGGCACAACATTGGCTAACCAAGTTGGGTACTCAACCACCCTGAGAACCGTGGCTTTGATCAGCTTGGTAACCTCCTCCTTGATTTTCAGGCTCATGTCTTGCTTGAACTTTCTGAGTTTCTGCTTCACCGACGGGCACATTAGATTGGTAGGTAACTTGTGAGACACTATGGACGTGCTCAAACCTGTCATGTCATCATATGACCATGCGAAAATATCCTCATATTCTTTTAGGAAATGGATGTACTCTTCCTTCTCTATTGGTGATAAGTGAATACTGATGCGAGTCTCTTTGACGGTCTCGGCGTCCCCTAGGTTTACTCCTTCGCTTTCGTCCAGATTGGACTTAGGCTTATTCTCAAAGGTTTCCACCTCCCTGATAACTTCTTCGGGTATCTCGTCTTCTTCATCCGAATCACTATCCTCATGTTGCGTTGCCTCATTACATGTCACAATCACCGGTTCATAAGGAAAAGTAATAATAACGCTGTAGAAAGAAAAGTGTAGAAAAGTAATAAATAATAAAGAGCAAATGCATTTGATTAAAATTAAACAACATCCAGGCTAATACGACTCGATGAATTGAGCATTTATTTTGAACCAAAACAAGTCTTTAAGAACAAAGTTACTGAAAATTTTAAGTGCCTAGAATGGCTATAGAAATAAAATCTGCCAAGATACCCAGGGACTCGGTGGGCCCGGGATGGTGTGGCGGTTCAGTTCTCGAGAACAACTCCTCTCTCCACAATTCGAAAAGTGAGGCCTTCTTCCTCCTCCTCCTCAATTATTGCACTGCAGTCCATGTCTTCATCTTCCAAGAGCAAATTCTTCAACCCAGCTAATGCTTCCTCTTCTGCAGTTCCCCATATTGTATCAGCCTGGTGAAAGGCTTGATCCAGACGTGGCACTGGTTGCTCAAGAGGGTAGTATGGTCCACGCCATGGAGGCAGCCAATCATTATACTCTTGCCATATGTATTAATATCCGAGCCCAAAGGCAGTACCATGACCCTTTAACTGTATTGGCTTAGTGATACCTTGGAGATTCTTCCCAAACCCTTTTCCGAGTTCATACCCAGACCATGCTAGTATGCTTTCTATCTTACTGCTCCAGCATTTGTCCTTCTCGACGGCGTTGACGCGTTCAATGTGATGATAGGTTTCCCCTCCTAGCCTTCTCCTATTTCCAATAACTGGGAGGGTCTGACTGGTGTAAATAGGGTTACTCCCATTTCCGTGAATGATCACCTCCTGACGATTCCATTCGAACTTTACGGCTTGATGTAGTGTGGAAGGCACGACTCCAGCAACATGGATCCATGGTCGGCCCAACAGAAGATTATATGAGGCTGGTATGTCGAGCACGTAAAACTCGACGTTGAACCAAGTTGGCCCCATCTGCAAGCAAAGGTTGATTTCCCCGATCGTGGCCCTTTGAGACCCATCGAAAGCTTTCACATTCATGCTTCCTGTCTGTATTTCATGAAATCCTTTGTCCAATCTTTTCAGAGTGTCCAGCGGGCAAATATTAAGGCTCGAACCTCCGTCAACCAAGACCCTGGCGATGAAGTAGTCTTCACATCGTACTGTAATATGCAATGCCCTATTATGATTCAGACCCTCAGGTGGCAACTCATCTTCGTGGAAAGCGATCCGATGGCTTTCTAACACTTGTCCTACCATATTAGACATCTCTTCGCTGGTGATGTTATTGGGCACATAGGCTTCGCTCAGCACTTTCATCAAAGTATTTTTGTGCGCCTCTGAATTTTGCAACAATGACAAGATGGATATCTGAGCTGCGGTTTTGTTCAAATGATCAATGACGGAATAATCCTTTGCCTGTACTTCCTCCAAAGGTCATCTGGCTCAGTTTCAATGACAGGCTGCTTGGCAGTGGCATCCTTACTTGGTCCTCCCAGGTGCTCAGAGGTATAGATTGTCCCGATCCTAGTCATTCCTTATGCGGCATCGGACTCCTCAATCTTTGCCTTTCCTTTGCGTCTAGCTTCGGCAACATAATCCCAAGGTATCACTTTTGAGTGGAAAGAGGGTGTGGTTGATACTGTCACTGTGAATGGTGTGACCAATTCTACTTCAAATAGAACAAGGGTGGCCACGGGCGGAGCCACCTCTACTTCAAATGGAACTGATGTGGCTACCTCAACCTCGATTGGTGATTGAGTCTGTACCGCAATAGGGGTAAGTGTGATTGGGGGTTTGAAGTCATCACCTTCCTAAATGAGCCCAATCGACCCCTCAGGGTCCCATTCTCCGTTCGTCTCTATCACATGAATTCCAACACCTTCATGATCAGGGAGAGGGTTGTTGCGAACATTGGATGCGGCCTCCTTTGCCTGTATAATTTTGTTGTCAATCAGTGTCTGGATCTTGTCTTTCAATGCTCGGCACTCGTCAGTGGTGTGCCCCTTCATACCGGAACGGTATGCACAAGTTTTATTAGGATGGACCCATTGGGATGGATTCTCTAGTGCCACAGCGGGAACAGGCGTGACGTATCCTGCGGCTTTCAACCTCTCATACAACTGGTCGATAGGCTCAGCAATGGCGGTGTACTGTTTGGGTGGCTTGCGTTCTAAATTAGGTCTTGGTCTTGGATAATTCTGGCAGGTTGGAGGTGACTGGAAATGGGATGGTTGGGAGTTATAGGTATGATAGATAGTAGCTGGTTGGGAATAACTGGGAGATGATGGTTGATATGTGGGTGGTGGTGCTTGGTATGCGGGTAGAGGTGTTTGATATGTTGGTAGAGGTGTTCGATAGGTAAGTGGAGATTTAGGGCCCTGAGCCACCATTACTGCCCCAACGTCTTTCTTCTTTGATATGCCGCCCGATTGCAATGCCTTATTTGTGGCTTACACGCCTCAAATTTGTTACCATCCCACTTTTG
>NW_017677643.1:0-695 GCF_001879085.1 Nicotiana attenuata
TCGTATCTGATATCGCCCGTGCCTCTCAATTGATCATCAAGTTTTGACCATTTGACCAGTCCACGTGTCATGCAACGTCACCTTCAATATAAATTCAGTTTTTTCCAATACAGATAGTCCCCCTACTTTCCATTTGTTTATCAATTAAATATTTGGGAAGTGGATCTTCATTAAAAAGGGAATTTTTGCCATAATCAATGCTATGACAGTGTCGACGCTTCAATTGTCTTTTCTATTTAATGCACCATATACGTGTCACCTTCTCATTAGTTCTGCGACTTTGCAGCCTTTTTATAAGGCTTTTTTAACTCTACTATTCACGAAGTGATAGTTGCCTTTATTATAGGCTTTCCATCATTACACTTCTTAATTATCGACGGTTGAGTTTATATATAAACTTGCCTCCTTTTTCCTTTGTCTTCTTCTTCACAAGTTTTTTACCAAATTTCTTGCTATTTACTTTACCAAATTTCTTGCTATTTACTCTTGTTCACTTCTTCTTCAGTTCATACCTTCTGTTTATATCTTCTCATTATGTCGTCTTCGAATCCTAACCCTAAAAGAGTCCCAATTCTTGGTAGTTTCCCTAATGCTCCTGCTAGATATAGAAGAGGTAGAGGAGGTGTGCTTCGTGGTACAGGGTCGGTTCGTGGTGGTACCTCTGGTTCCATCATTCCTTCTTCTAGTTCTGGCAA
>NW_017677643.1:5020-5732 GCF_001879085.1 Nicotiana attenuata
TAAAAAAGCAACAATTTCGTTTCTCCAATACCCATTGTTAAATGATTAAAATTTACCTCATTCTTATCAGGTTCAAGGACGGAATGAAATAGATGTACGACTGAAGCATTTTGCATCATTTGCTACGTCTGCTGCAGACGCGAGGTTAGACAAGCATCTGCTTCTGCATTCTCGTCTCTTGGGATCTGCATTACCTTCCAAGTTTGGAATTGTTTTATTAGCTCCCGTACCTTTTCAAGATATTCTTGCATTTGAGTTTCCCTGGCTGTATAAGTCCACGGTATTTGATTAACCACAAGTTGAGAATCGCTCTTGATTATAATCTGTGATATGCCAAGTTCCCGTGCCAGTTCTAAACCTGCAATGACAGCTTCATACTCTGCTTCATTGTTAGTTATCGAATGACACTTTATAGCTTGTCTAATAGTTTCACCCGTGGGTGGTACGAGAACTATTCCTAAACCTGCGCCTTTTACATTAGATGAACCGTCAGTGAATAAAGTCCAAGTCCCCGAGTTTGCACCATTAAAAACTTGTAATTCTTTTTCAGCTTCTAACTGCATCCCCTGACTGAAATCAGCTACGAAATCAGCTAATACCTGAGATTTTATTGCAGTCCTAGGTTGATAAGTGATGTTGTACTCACTTAATTCTATAGCCCATTTCACTAACCTACCTGATAATTCATGTTTATGCAAAATGTTTCGTAATG